>NW_010972962.1:21217-173717 GCF_000737465.1 Haliaeetus leucocephalus | reverse complement strand
GATGAATGAACTCAGCTTAGTGTTAGGGGAGGAAGCAGCAAGAGAAGACCACAGGTTTTTTAGTTTCTGCATTTTAAAAGACAACTGTAAGGAAGATGCCTTTAAATGCTGTAGAAAATTACTATAGATATTTGATAGAGAAAAAATATCCTTTGCAGAATATTGGTTGGTCCTTGAATTAACGTCTAATTTCACCTAATGAATTTAAGCTGCCATAAAAAGCAGATCATTAAGAGAAAACAAAATATGATAAAAGAGCTGGAAAATGTAATGAATATGAAAGATTTTTTATATAAATAAATACTCATCCAATATTATAGAAATTTAGTTTTTAAATTCCACAACTGGTAGTAAACATTCAGTGCTACAGAACAAAATAATTTGCTATTACGTTATTTATGGCAACAAGTTTGTTTCTCATACATTATTTATTTGGTGTTTTCTAAGGTATAAGATGGTTTCACACCTTTCTAAGTGCCTCTCAGCTGCAAGTTCATGGGAGTGCTAATAAATGCTATTTTTAATCTGCCACACCTGCTCTGTCATCAAAATAACCAAACATGCTTTCTCTGTCCTTGAAACACAAATGTTTTAGTTTTTAGCATGTAAAAATTGGAAAGCTTATTGTTTACAAGTGCCAGGCTATATCTTTGATGTGCATTAATATCTCTATACATGCTTCCATATACATACACTCTATTCTATTTAAAATAGGTGAGCAGCTGCTGTAAAGTCAACAGGATAAAGTACATGCTTAAAGATAAACAAACGCTTCACAGATTTATTGGATCAGTGTCACATTGGTTATTTGGATATTTCAGTCAAAAACATCCTTATGGAAGAATTTGACTAAAATGCTCTTTCTAAACTAATTTCCTGTAAAGTTGTGCTGCTAAATGCAGGTATTCCAATCTCACCATGTCAGAAAGATGGAGAAATTAATACAAACTACTTTTTCTGCTGAAGAGGATTAAAATATTCTTAAACCAGTATGAATTTGTAGCAATCTGTACCACATCTTAAACAGCTGCAACAGCTGTATTGTCTCTGGCCTTTTCTTTACGACCTGCTATTCTTTCCAGTATAAAAAAATATTGAAACACTGTTTTGAATCAGTATATGTAGTATCCTCTACAGCTACACCTCTGCAGTGTATTTTGAAAATAATATTTGTGTAAAAAATGTACATTCTGTATATAAACATATGGCACAGAAAACCTGTTTGATATTTCTTTTTCTAAACATTACTTTATACACAATACTGTGATACTTTCAGATGTGCTGATTAATAACTTAATAAAAAATATTCTGCTATCATATGAGTAACACTAAATCATAGGATAGGAATAATAATAATATTGGGAAAACTTTGTCATTCATCTAAGTTTAAAAAGGAAGTACTAGCATACACATAAGCTAAAAACCTGAAATTTAAGTTTAATAGCAGTGCGTTGACATGACAAATATTCAGTGTTGACCATTGCCATTTATTTACAGGATATTTACAAAAGCTAACACACTTCAAACCCAGCAGAATTTCAGATCTCCTGAATTCCTCTAAAGAATCAATTAGAGGTCACAGTATTTCTTGATAACCCATATTTTTATTCCTTTTTAAGCAACAAAAAACAATTAGAACAGACACAAAAGCAATATCTTGGCTTTACTAGAAAAAGATTAAAATTTAGCATTTCTTAATTTACATGTTACCAATTTGCATCTCGCCTGAAAATAAATCATAGTCACTGAAAAAAAAAAAAGTTGAACAAAAACTATCTAACCCAAATAAAGAATTTACTGAAACACACTCACTACTAATGCTCTCATAACTAATTACGATCTTCAGAGCCACCTTCAGAAACATAAACTGAAGAAATCCTGTATTTAGGATAGTGACATAGCATTCATTCATTGATTAGGGCACATTAAGCATAAGATCAGCAATGAAAATAGCTGGAAGCATATCAGTTTACTGCTGGAAGATGTTTCCCATACTATATAGAGTAGAGGCAAAAAGTTGGGTTTTGGTTTTTTTTTTTAAGTGCTGGATTTATTCTGTAACTGATACAAAAATATTTCAAAAAATCAAATGAAGATGCAATGCTTTAACTTCCTGGCAGCACTTAGGTGAGCCTAAATAAAGATGTTGTACTTCAATTCCTGTGATTAGAGATGGATCGCTGGCTTTGGAAAACAGTTTGCGTACTGATCATGGGATGCAGATGAGTATCGGCTAAAGCAACCCCTACTTTGAATTGTTTGAAAAGTTAAGTTATGAGTCTGCAGTTCAGTGGAGATGTGAAAAAAGGCTACTAAAAATATTTTTTAAAACCTTAACTACTGCCATTCTGTTCTGTTGTTTTGATGCCTATTTGATAGGACAGAAGTACTGAAAACATACCTATTTCATCTGCATGCAAAGTCTGGAAACGACTTGTCTTAAACATCACTATTAACACAATGGATTAGGTTATTGAACATTGAATACCTTAAAACAAGGTTTGCTTTTGGGGTATATGTGAAGTTGTAAAAAATGTGCAAGAAAAACTGGCAAAAAGCCATTCAAGCTTTTAAGAGTAAATATCCTTCAAAGTAGAGCAAGCTATAAAATGTTTAATGGTTATAAAGTCTAGTCTTCTACAGATAGACGATGTTACCAGCATTTGAAAGAAAGCAATCTTGGAAAGAATATTGGAAATGTGACTAATGAATTATATCATAGAAATAAAATCTGGAAGTTCTTCCCAGAGCACGATATAGTGATACTATAAGTTATGATGGAAAAATAAACAGAACAACATGACAAACTCCCAAATCTTCCTTTTTTCTTTTTTCTTCCTTTTCTTGTTAGCAAAATTAAAATTGCACACATAAAGCTGAATTAAACAAAAAATGAAATCTCAGAATTAACACAGGTTTCCTTCTCAGTTATGCTTGAAAACAAAACTAAGCATAGTAGATATTATTCCAGTTATTCATCAGCTACAGTACTATGAAATCATACTGGATTTATCAGTTCAGCTACATGTCTAAAAAACTTTAGCAAAATAAAAAAGCTTCAGAAGGCTTGTTTTTCACATGTCAAATTTAATACTCCTGTATTCTCAAATCCTGAAAAAATGGGGTGTTGTACAAGACTGTTAAAATACGTCCAGTATAATATTTTGATCACATACTTGCATTCAAAAGATATTTACGAATCACCATATTTTCCTTGCTCCTGTTGCCACTTCTGGCTTCTGCAATTCTCAAATTAACTTCAGTCCTTTCAGTCAGGCAGCTAGAAATTTGCTCATTACTGGAACAGTAACTCTTTCTTTATATACGTCCTTATAAATCTGGCTAAAGCACATCTGCACCTTTCGAACCTATTAACTCTATTTAATTTCAATAATGTGTGTTTCAGCCTCAAATTTTGCCTTTCTTCACTGTACCTATGTTCTACTTTGGAACAGTGCCTAACAATGACCTATCAAATCTTTAGCAGCTCTTAAACAGGATTTTTTTTTTTTTTAAATGTCACATTTTGCCAGATGGGTTAGTACTGACCAGAGTGAATCATCACCATTTACTCTGATATTCACTGTCATCTGACATTTATTACACTCCCAGAATGCAAATTAAGGTACTCACCAATGGACCCAAAGCACAACCTTTTGCAGTGCATGCCTGGACTCTGAAGGAATGCAGACTCCAAGGAGCAAGTCCATAAGCATAAAAACTTAACTGTGATGAATTTTGCATCAGAACACCATCCATATACAATCCATAGCTAGTAATGATACCTATAAAACAATGTGACAGCTCTCAGTTAGTATCTAAAGAGCTACAGAGTTTAGAAGAAAACTAATGCTACAGACATTAGGGTGGTAGTAGTAGTATTTCAAACAGTTTACGGTTAAGCAGATAAGTGTTTAGCGGGACTGTGTATGCAACACTTAGAAGAAACACATTCTCCTACCTTTAACTGTTGAAAACCTTGCAAGTGGATTGCATCTTTTCAAAACAATCATACTGTTCCAAAGATTACCCCTTAACAAACTTGGTTCTGGAAAGCAGCTAACATCACCTTGGAATCAGGAAAACCGAGGCAATTCTGTTTCACAGCCTACTCTGCATATGGCTATCAAAACAAGAACTAGAAAGACACACACAACCATCTCACATCTTAACAACTTTAGACCGAAAAAAAAAAAAAAGTGATCTACAATATAATTGAAACGTTGAAGGACAACTCAGGCCAGTGCTATAACTACAATAAATCTGTAAGAAATAATTTTGTCACACAAAAAGCCTTATTGATACTCATTTTTGTTGGTAGTTCTCTTAGATTTTCTGCATTTTGCCAACTAACTAGATACTTCATTAATTCGGGGGTTGGGGTTTTTTTTGGAAAACAGTTCTACCCACTTTTCTACACAAAACCACAAAATAGTATGAATTGCTGTTTCATTCTCAGTATGCTGTAGAAAAAGTCCTGAAGTAAACTATTCCTTACTTATTCAATCTAATGAAAGAAAACCTACTTGCAAACTCAAAACAAACATTAGTAAGACTTTTAGATAGAGGAAAGAATGGTCCTTCTGGTGTAATTGGCTAATACTGAGTCAAAAATTGCAAAATATCTCATTTATAAGGAAATCTAAATCTCTGCTCTTCCAAAGGTACATGATGGGATAGCATGAATCCTGTACAGACTATACAAACACAGTGTTTTGAATTTAATGAACTAAAGACTGAACTTGACAGTTTTGCTTCAACTTTGGAAGCTGAGCTTGCAACGGAATCCTTTTTCTCACGGCTATGCCTGCATCTTTCTCACTTTGGAATATTCTCCTTTTTAAAAAGCTATTTAAGTGTGAAATCTTAAGGCCAATAAATGCAAAGCTATAGTATTCATTAGAAGTGAGTTCAGTTCAGAGGATGCCTTCTCATCTTCCCATCATAGAAAACATCTTCGTATTGTAAAAATATAGCTGTCTGAATTGTTTGAAACTACATTGAGGAAGATTCTTTTTGAAATTGAGAAAAGATTCTCCCCTCTACTGAATGGAGAAATGCTTCGTAAATAAAAGTGTATACACAACTGTTTCAGCTGGGCTTTGAAGAGTTATACTTCAAAAGATTTATATGCTAAAGCAATGCACAGCGGAGTATGGTGAAGTGATTCACAGACTCCTCGAATCTTTTCTCTTCTAGAAAAGCGAGAGACTAAACTTAAGTCAGACAGTAGAGACGTGTGTGGGAGGAAGTCCTGGTAAATCTCACACTATCAATCCTACCACATTTGACAGGCTTCCTAAAGCAAAAATCCCTTGGGGTTCTGTGTCTAGTTGCTTGTAAAGCAAGGGCATTAATGGTTGATATTTGCCTTACACTAAATAAAAAAAATTATATATATCTATGTATTAAAAAATATTATATTTATCTCAGAGGAAAAATGTGAATGCTGGCATCAAGGATGTGTTTTGCAGGGGGTAAAAAACCCCAAACACTGAAGTACTTTAAGTACCTATAGCAGTAGCACTAGCCCTTTAAAGTAATGGACAAGTCACTATTAATTCCTTTGATGTTTGTGGTAACAGCACGAATCATGAGATCATTTGATATTAATGTGGGTGTCATATGTACCTCTATGGGATCCCCCACTGTAACTCAGTATTAATTAACTGCACCATTATTTTAAAGTGTTCCTAAACCACAGCACTATGCAGCATCAATACTCTGAGGAGCAGCTTGCTGGTCAATATTGTGAGCTTTTGTTAGTGATCTTAGTACTGTCAGAGAACAATCACCGTTAATAAGCTGATTTTATTTCTGCCTTTGCCTTATATTACTCTGATGGAGAAAATTACAGAATGAAAAGAAAGAAAAGAAGTACATTTCAGAACAAAAGGGCTAGTAGTCTGCCTTCAAGATGTGAAGTCATTTTTCTAAATTAGGCAATAATTCTTTTTGGCCAGGAATAAATAACTTAGCCTCTCTATTTCACCAGTATATGCTTCCAAACCATACTGAGAAAAAGTTCAAAGTCGGCCCAAAGTTTATGTACTTCTCAAGACTTGCTAGACATTCCTGACGTTTACCATCCATGAAATATTGAAGAGTTTAGCGCATTTTTGTGATTTACAAGGCTTCATGAGTGACACATGGTCACCATTAAAAGATGCCGTTTCTTCAAAATTATTAAGTCTAGGTAGCTAGATTAAATCTTGGTTTCACTGAAGACGAAATCTCTATTGACTATAGTACAACTATGTTTCACATTTTAACAGAAATCCAACAATGCAAATTAAGATTAAACTGAAGAAAGCTACACACGCTTCCCTTTTTCTTCTGCCTCTCCCCTTCCTGCATAAAGCCATCTAATCTGTCAATGATATTCCAGACATTAAAGATTAAAAGAGGTTTTGAATCTAAAGTGCTACAAGCACTTTACTCTTAAGGTACAATCCAGAGGTCAAATCTTAAGCAAACATACTTTTACCTACATCAATTTCACTGACTACAAACACAAGTCATCTCTCACAAGCACAAGGATTTGCAGGAACAAGTACTGGATTAGTTCACTGAATAATTTTATAAATCAGTTTTTACTATACCTAATATTTCCCATACAAATTCCATATAGCCTTGGCAGATACAGTCCTAATCAAGGCTTGATTTTATCTATGACCTGTACACAAGTGAAGTGAAGCTTTTGAGAAGTGACCATCTCAGGAAAATTTTCAATGGTGAAAAGAGATAAGGTTACTTTTTTGTCTGAATGGATTTTAAAAGAGCAGACCTCAAACTATGTGGCAAGAGTTTAATGGATATGTTCTGAAGAATACATGATTCTTTATGGAGGTCACAAGAACAGTGAAGGCTCAAAACAATATCTGATGCCACATGTCATTTCAGAAGCCTCTTCATATCTTGCCCTCAACTAAATGGTCAATATTGCTTATATTACACTATCTACATGTGACATGTATGTGATAGAAACAGAAGAGGGTTCTGCTGTAAAGTGGCATACTTCTGGGCCATGTCCCATCAACAAGTTATTGTTGGTTTGAAAATAAGACACAAAAAAATGTGCATATTACAGATATATTCAGCATATAATCTTTCAAATGTCTTTTTTCTACACCTGGTAGAAAATGTCATAAATGACATTTCTGAAGCAACTTTCAACTAAGAATTAGGTGTATCATTTTCCATTTTCTATGAAATGAATTTTTTTCAGAAAATAATGTAAATTGGCCTTAAATTCAACCAAAAACAGAGCCCAGAAATTCAATATCCATGTTTGGATAACATTAGCCTTTGACATCAAGATTGTCCCAAGTCTCAAAGCTTGACTGCCCCCATTGCACCATCTTTATGTAAAAGCCAAGTAAACTTTAATCCTATTTGCCACCTTTGCCCTCAAGGGTGGCATATTAATCCCCCTTAACTTTTTCTAGTTGGTGGCAAGCACCTGGAGTCCATGTGTATCAAGAGAGCCTAGTAAAGCCTATGCTGTTCAAACCCCAGTCACCCTACACACCCATTCAACAACAGCAACAGCTAATAAGCTTCCTCAGCCCATGGAAATAAACAGTAACTTCTGTCATGTAGGATCAGAAGAAAGGAGGAGGAAGATAAAGGAATGGCCCCAGAGATCACTAAGGAGATTACAATTTATGACACAACAATCTTTGCAATTCTGAGGTTTCCAGTTGAAACAAAGCCAAGTTCAGTAATTTCAAAAAGTACTACTTACACCTAGTAGACTAAAACTCACCGAGTTTGAACCAATTAAGCCAAAAGTGGCAGTTTCTTTTTGAAAAAAAAAAAAAAACAAAAAAAACCAACAAAAAAACCAAACCTACATTAGAACTTCTGACTATGAGAATACACCAGTAAAATGCTGAAGTAAGAAAATTTAAGGGAAAGTTCCTTCTGCTGGTCTTTCTCATATTTCAGTCTTCTCAACTATGATATTTTTCAGCCTCCCACACAGTTTTAAAATACTGACACAGAGAGCGATTATAAATGACATGGCCACTAGGCAGCCCAAAAGATATGCTGAGAATAAACAAAACAGAGTTACTGAACAATGCAGGCTTTCCTGATTAAGCAGTTGCTCAGTGAAAAGTTGTAGAGCTGCTTCTTTTTTTTTCTTTTTTTTTTAATTCTTTTTATGCAATAAAGGGATGGAAACAGAAAATTGGAAAGAAAGAAATAGGAGAATGGGAAAATGTGTTATTAGTTACATGATCTTTTTTAAACTCCCCAAAAAGTGGGGAAGAAGAAGATGAAAAATGAGAGAAAATTTGCATACCCCTTCATTGTGCAAGTGTGAGCATGCTATGGTGAAAAAACAAAGTCCCTGCTCCCCTAATGCCCTTCTGGCTGCCAAATGCTCATGAGATAGCAATTCTTCCACTCTTAACCACTCAGCAAGAGCTCGCAGGTGAAAAGCAGCAGCCTTTCCCTGCAAGGCAGGACAGTGGCAGCTGACTTCGCTGAATCCCTTCCGTCAGTTCTGACCCTAAGGAAAACCCTCTAACAGCAACACGCATAGTATCCGCATATCACAAAAAGTAACAACAGTGTCAAGGGAAAAATACTCTATGGGCTTCAAATAGTGAAAAGATGTGAAAATACCAGAGAACATTTTTAAAGGGGAGATACATTCGGGAGGCCTACACAGGGTGTATTTGGGATTACAGAGGAGTCAGCTATATGGCAAATTTGGTAATTACCTAAACGCATTGTTCAAAACCCCAGTATAAAGGTGAACAGTGTTGTAATCAAGGCTGTTGAAACCTCTAGCTTCCATGGATGAAGGGACAAGGGACAGAAGAATATAATTTCTTTTGTAAAGCTCCCCTGATTCTTGTCACATCTGTTGCTCATTCAGTTCAGATTCACAGCTTTCATAACAAGCTATTTATTGTATTTCATAGAATCATAGAATCATTTAGGTTGGAAAGGACCTTTAAGATCATCAAGTCCAACTGTAAACCTAACATTGCCAAGTCCACCACTAAACCATGTCCCTAAGCACCACACCTACATGCCTTTTAAATACCTCCAGGGATGGTGACTCCACCACTTCCCTGGGCAGCCTTTTCCAATGCTTGATAACCCTCTCAGTGAAGAAATCTTTCCTAATATCCAATCTAAACCTCCCCTAGTGCAACTTGAGGCCATTTTCTCTTGTCCTATGACTTGTTACTTGGGAGAAGAGACCGACACCCACCTCGCTGCAGCCTCCTTTCAGGTAGTTGTAGAGAGCAATAAGGTCTCCCCTCAGCCTCCTTTTCTCCAGGCTAAACAACCCCAGTTCCCTCAGCTGCTCCTCATAAGACTTATTCTCTAGACTCTTCACCAGCTTCGGTGCCCTTCTTTGGACGCGCTCCAGCACCTCAATGTCTTTCTTGTAGCGAGGGGCCCAAAACTGAACACAGTACTCGAGGTGCGGTCTCACCAGTGCCCCGTACAGGGGAACAATCACTTCCCTGCTCCTGCTGGCCACACTATTCTGATACAGGCCAGGATGCCATTGGCCTTCTTGGCCACCTGCACACACTGCCGGCTCATATTCAGCTGGCTGTTGACCAGCACCCCCAGGTCTTTTTCTGCCAGGCAGTTCTCCAGCCACTCTTCCCCAAGCCCGCAGCGCTGCATGGGTTTGCTGTGACCCAAGTGCAAGACCCAGCACTCGGCCTTGTTGAACCTCATACAGTCGGCCTCAGCCCATCGATCCAGCCTGTCCAGATCCCTTTGTAGAGCCTTCCTACCCTCAAGCAGATCAACTCTCCAACCCAACTTGGTGTCATCTGCAAACTTACTGAGGGTGCACTAACACCCTCAGTTGTTTCCTAACAACCTATTTATTGTATTTAAAAGAAGAGCCAAGCTGTACATAGTAAATGCTGTATTAACAACAAGGTACAACATGCAAATTTAGTCATGTATTCCCAACTTTTAGTTGCTTTAAAGGAAGCTTGTGGAAATTTATTTATCAAACTATAGGTCTTTATCCTCTGCTGTTGATATGCATATATAAATGTATGTATGTATATATTTATATTTCTTTGATTAGTTAAACCACTCTGTAAACTATTTCCATTTTTTCCCACATTGCAAGGATAACAGGATCAGGTCCTGACATGAACTATTACACGTAAAAAATGCCCATTTCATTGAACATTATTCAGACTTTAGTCACTAAGCCACACACATGGCCATCCTGCCTTCCTTCCCCCCTTAGTCCCTGCCCCCATCCCTTACTCATCCCCTTTTTCCTTCCTCCTTGCCTTCCTCTAAGCCTTTGCCAGGTATGCTGATGGGATTTTAGAAATGGGGTTAGAGGTTTTCGAAGGGGCTGGGAGGCAAAATCTTCCAATATGACTTCCAGACAAAGAACCATAAAATATCAAATACATTATTTAACAGCAGATGACATACTCTTATTTCTTTCTAAAAGTAATGTACAACATTACAGAATATTACATATATGTAGCTTTACAATCAGCAATTTTGGGGCAGTCGTTTAAAGTGCCTTGTAGTGAAGTTGTATAAGTAGGACGTGGTCTACCACAATTGAAAGTGGGGAAAAACTTGCAGTGGAAAAATGAAATTCATGTGAAAACACTGTGATAAATAACTGATATATGTCAATAAGATAAGCCAATGAAGAAAAACATTTCTGTTGCTTTAAATTCAGTGATTTCTGCATAACATCTTCTGCTGTGATTTAAACTGTTATATGGATGATAATAAAATCAAGGTGAATTCCAAGGCCCTATGATACTGCACAATATTAGAAATATAAATTTTTTCCAAAAGTTTTACACATGGATATTTCACAATGGAAAACATTTCTAAACAAAAGAAGGTATATTATTTAACTTCCACAGCCATGGAAATATATACCTTCAAGAAGACTACATGGAACACAAATCTAATGATTATTACATAACAATTAATGTAAAAGAAATTAATGTTTTATTAGAGGGTGAAATGAACATCCTAGACTGATATTCTCCAAGAATGCCTATTCCTCAGCATAGTTGTCCTGGAAAACATTAAACAATGAGATGCAGTACACAAGAACTATCAAAAGGGAGCACTTTTGAGCCACTGAAACCGTACGATAGGCTGAAAACCACAATCTCCTAGCTGCGGACAATGATACTATCTCAGGTACTTTATGTGCTAAAATGATCATTAAAAATTAAGCACCACATATAAGCTGCCATTTAGAATATTAATTTACCTTTACTAATCATCTTTTTAACTTGAGGCTAAAAGAGTTCACTTACCATTCGGATACTCAGGCTTAGTCCATGAGATGTTAAAGGAGTCAGACGAATATGACTGGGCTTTTGGAGCAGGAACAACTTCTGGTGTACTCTCTTCTGTTAGAGCTGTGCTAGCTTCACTTACTGAACATCCACCTCCAGTGCAAGCCTTAGAATATGAATCAAAACAAATACATATTTTTCAATGTAATACCAATAATTTTAGCGATGATTTTTGGTACAGTTTTATAACTTTTATGTATCTAAACTTAGTAAGTCTGTGTTTTTCACAGAAGATACTTTTCTTAGCATAGATTTGTTTACCTGTTTTCTTAAGTAACAAGATGTGCTACTCATGATACTTAGTTTTCAGGTATAATATGGCTAAAACATTATACTAATGTTTGACTTGCAGCATTTTGCATCTGACTGTGATTTCAGAATCACAATTAGATTTCCACTGCTTTTGCAGCCACAGTTAAAGAAAATTACACTACAATATGTATCATTTACAGTGCAATACTCTTCTGGAATTGACTGAAAAGCTCTCACAAGTTCCAGACACAGAATATACTGGCCAACTTGCAACGTACTTAAAAAATTATCTCGATGAATAGTCATTGAGAAAAAAAAGCCATTCAGACAGTACTGCACTTGATGACAGCAGAGTGGTGTGCAGATGCAATTAAAATAGTGAAAAAGCAGTCTATAATAAATCAATATGCAACAGTTATTATTACATGTTTATGGATAACAAAGACAAATCATTTGTATTTCAGTTACCAGAGAAGAAAAGACTGATTACATGATTTTTACATTTTGCTTTATTATGAAACAATACGATGTTCAAGAAAATGTGCCTATCAGCCTATATAACAGGTTTTTAAAGTTTTACATGCACAAACATAAGACTACACAGCTACAGTCCTTGTGTGTGCTGGTTTTCCAATTACTTGCAGTAAGATCAATGACAAGAGATGAGTTCTTAGAGAAGTTAAAAAAAAAATAGAAGAATATATAAACGCTGTACTGTATTTAAAGATTTTTGGTTTAGTTTATTGTTTATTTTTAATTTTATTCTTTAGCAATAAAAAAAAATCAAACCCTGAATTTAACAAAGATTCAGATTCAGACATACTCTTAATTAAAACTTATGTGATCACCTGTGTTTTTAGGAGCTGCCCACATGCTGAAGTAGATAAGTAGCCTGCTCTGGATCATCAGCACACAAAGGAAAAATAACCTTGCTGTCCAGATCTCCAGGAATAAAATGTTTCTCTCAATCTAGTATATTTTATTTGAAAGGATTATCTTCAATTTCCCATTTCCCAGTGTGTTTCAAATCAGAGCACAGTCAACATACTTCCTATCCCACTCCAAAAGGGTATACTAGCCCCACGGGCAAAAATAAGAACTGTTTGTAAATGAGAGGCTATTTTATACACCAAGATTGTTTTGATTTCACTGGAAATTACACTCCCAACACAACTACAAAATGACTCCCTGTGTTCAGTCTGGGCTATCAAATAAAGATGAAAGAATGCAACATGCAACCTCAGTTTTGGGAACATCTGAAAATGACATTTACTGTAAACATGATAGTGTTTAAAAAAAAAAAAAAAGTCAGCTTAGATGGATGTTCAGATAACTGTCAGCATTTTGATAAGGAAATGTTTAAAAACATCACCCTTCCAGAAAAGGCAGACTATTCTTCAAATGATTTCACTTCTACTGGCTTCATGAAGAAGCCAAAAAGACCAGCTCTGGAAGACCTCTTTCTTGTACATTCCTCATTGCCTTGCTAAACAAGTTCCACCAAGCCTTCCTCAACAGTGGAGGGCTTTTTCATTCAAGGGCTCAGTAACAGTAGCCCTCCCGTTCATTTATTTCTTGAATTTCATGAAGCTTGATTTTTGTATCTCTCAAACTTGCTGGGGTATGAACTTTCTGATTCTTCTAATGAAAATCAGTAAAAGACAGCTCATCTACATTTTAAATGGTGGGATTTTAGATCAGTGTATCCAAAGGGAGTGGGCATTGCTAGGACTCTGGCAATCACATCCAGTCATGCTCAAAGCCATGAAATCCTACACCTAGATCGAGCCCCATTGTGCCATTCTGAACTTCACTGAGAAACAGATTTGAGGCACAATCTGCAAAAATACCAAAGCTTCTAGAGGGCCAAAGGACAGATACAAACCACATAACAAGACACCGCACAGCCATCCTCCAGCTAGCACCTGAGCTAGCTTACCCACACAACACAGCTGTGAGGAGATACTGGCTTAACAGTTAAATCACAAAAGCACTCAAGTCATATAAAGGGGTGTGCCACCCCAGCTACTAAATGCAGCCTTTCAGCTTTTCATTTGCTTTCAGATTGGCCTGGCTCACACCCATACAGCTTAGAGCATGAACAGAGCAAAAGCAAGTTCCTTTGCACTAATCCGTGGAGACATGACCTTAAGACTTCTCAGCTGACTTCTGGAAAGAAGCATTGGGTTTGTTTATAAAAGCTGCTGCACTCATTTATGAATACAATTGCTACATATTAAATGGCAGTGATCAATTGTGAAAATTGGTACCAAGACACAAAGATAAACATTTTGCTAACTTCATGTAATGTACATATATTAACCTGTCACACAAAAGTTAAAGCCAGCAGGCTGTGAGGTGTTGAAAGTTCTGCTGATGAAGATCCTGATTCCTGTGTTCAAAGCTGCAACTTTTGATAACTCAACTTCCAATTTTTCACATAAACCAAAACCAGTTTTTGCATGGATACAAAACAAAATTAATATTACCTGTGAAACAAGGAAAAGAAAAAGGTTCTAGCTGATAGAAATATTTCATTCTAACAAAAAAAAAAAAAAAAAGGGAAGAATTTAGTTGTTTCCTGTGTTGAAGGTATTCTATTGTTGTTTTAATTTAAAAGTTGTATTGAAATTAAGATTATATGTGAAACACTAAATATTTCAATTTCTTTCCAGGTGTGTGTGTGTGATTATTTCATTTGTTTGTTTTGTTTGTTTTTTCATCAAGTATAACATTTGGCCACATTTAAGCTTCATAACTTGTAAATCTCTAATATTACATTCTTCTCAAACTAGTCAGACAAGTTCTAAATACAATGGGTCCAATGTTTAGATAGAAAGTTATCACACCTCAAAGGTATTGGGCAGTTCATGCACTTTTAGACTTGCTATTTTCAAAGCTGCAAGGACATTTAGATGTTCTAACCTGCCTATCACAGACCATTGCATTTTATCCAGGTAAATCTGGTTATCTTCTTCACCAGAAGATATTATCTTTTCTTACTTTCTGGTTACCACTGATGCAATGCAAATATTAAAACAAAACAAAACAAAACAAACCACAAAGAGAAATAAAACATAAAGATCAAAGGTTCCTAAAAATGTATTCAGTAACTTCTAGAAAAGCTGTACACGTTAATGAAGTAAAAACAAAGTCCATACAACACTTCTTTATTTTAACCACATCCCAAGACAGAGCCACAAAAAAAAGCAGTCCCAGTTGCTCTCCAGATCCTAGCTGTTAATTCTCTCCTGATCCTTTCTCCTTGCACCCCCATGCACAGGAGCTGGGCAGGAGCAGAGAAGAGCTGTGGCATAGTGAAGGCCAGCACAAATTCTTTTGATAGTCCCACTTGCTTACAAAGGCATAAAATATTTGTTGAAGTACTGCCTTAGTTTTGGACATGGTGCTATTTTATATGCTATACAATTTACTATGCTGAAGTATCGAGGCACAAATGAATTAATTTCAACATGAATCTAAGCTTTAATTAGACTGAATATCCTTGCTTTTTCAAGTTCAAGTCAGATCCTTATCATTACCTGAAGGTAGTTTATTTTTTGTGGTATAATATTTAGAACATTCAAGAGCATGTTAAGAAAAAAATGAATGCATACCCAGTCTACATAAATGTAAATTTATTCATAATCAAGAGCAGAATATTTTTCTATGGCATTTATCAAAGCAAATATCCTTATATAGGTATTGTTATAAAATGAACAGTGTGCTTAAAACAAGGGACAATCCCATGCTTTTATGCACATATTTTCAGGTTTGTTAGTGAGCTGAAGCTGTTCTCTTTCATCACAAAATAAAACCAATGATAAAGAAATGCAATGAAAACACCAAGGTCTTTTAAAATGTTTTGAATAAACAAACTGCTACTTTACACTAAACTCTTTTCCTCTCTGCTATTTCCTTCTACATACACATTTTCTGAAGAAAGAGCAAATTAGCATGGTACAAAATAGGAAAGCTTAACATTTTCATATACATTGAACATTTTCTTGTAAGCTGGGGGCAGAAGTCATTTTCTAAGTCTTTCATATATTTCTGGTCAATTTTCTATTTGTTATCATCCAACTTATCCTTGAAGAAAATTTTTATTTAGATTACATACACATTTTTTGAGGGCCTGTTTTGAAACAAAACACCTACTGTTGTTCAGGATGGTTCATCTACCTTAGTTTCAGAAAGAAGAGGTTAAACAAAGTGGACACATGAACCATTAAGTATTTAAGATGTTAACAAATTCAGAATCATTTTCACCATTCAACACCTCTACTACACATCTTTAAAACTTACAGCTAGCTTTATGAGGTATTCAGTACCCGGAAAAAGCTGCTGAATAGTAAAATCCCGAAAAAGTTCTGTGCTGTTATAGATTACATTCCACTTTGTAAAATTCTGCTCATTGCTGGCAATATAAATTGTATAGCGATCTAGGATTCCATTTACTTCTACTGGTTCTTTCCATCTGCAAATAAAAGCAAAATATGATTAAGACCAGCAAAGATTCAGACTGTACTGAAAAAAGTAAGGCTTTGTTTAGGGGACTTTGTAGGGTTTATTTTAAGAATTTGAAAACATAGTTTTGCAACCATCAAAATAAATCTAAGGCATACCTCTAATGCAGTACTTGTATTCAAACGATTACAGTAACACACAAAGCAGGGGCTACAAAATGGGCATATCACCAGAACATTTCCTGCACTGAAGTTTGCAGAGGCTATGCCCATATGTAGGTTATACTGATTGCGTAAAGACAAAATGGAAATTAAGTTGGCAAGTGATAATCAGAAGGTTCACAGAACCACTAAACTAATCACTTCTATGCATTTAATCATAATAAATTTAATTTTATGTCACAAACCCTTCCCCTGATTGAACTCACTGGAATTCTTGAATAAACTGATGCACTACTGTGTTGTCAGGAAAGAAGAAATCCTTACTTACTGTACATATATCGTTCTAGAATCCAAAACCGTCAGGACTGGGGCATCTACATGAGATGGTGGCAGCTGTGCTGTAAACAAGGTGACCTGGGAACTGTTTGTACAGCCAGCAAGCGTGCATGCAGTGAGCAGAAACTGGTGTGGCGTAAAAACTGCCAAATCTAGGGTAAAAAAGGAATATGAATTTACTTTGTATATTAATTTTACCTTGTTTTTCTGTAATTTTCAGAAGGTAGTGAATTCAGAAAATCAAGTGGAGGTGGGACCTGTACCTCTTAAATGTTTCAGATTTGTCTCAGAGGAGTGAATAGGTGCTGGTTGTTTAATATCAAATAACTGCAAATTTTGACTACTAATAGGTCTACAGGGTGCGCTTTGGTTGAGATGACCCCATTGTACAGTACATTTACACTAGAACATACACGGCCCAAACAAAACAAAGATGTTAGCCTCTTAGGTGTTACACACTATATCAATTTGCTACAGTGCCAAATGAACACCTTTAAGATGATTAAATCAAATCAAATCAAATTAATGGAAAAACAAGTACAGGTTCATTAACACAGCCAGATTGTATTTTTTTTAAAATGTGCTGTATGATACATGAATGTCAAGCATCAACATATACAATGACTGACTCCATGCAGATTTCACTATAAGCATGAACACAAAGGAAGCTCATTGTTACCACCACTCATACTGGTCTGTTCTCTCTTTGCTTGTTTGTCTTCAGCTGCATGAATGCCAAACCTCTGTAAAATATATTTCAGTAAAGACAAGCTGTCTAATGCAAAACAACTGTTAAATGGTTATTTATTATGAAGGTATCTTGAGTTTCAATCACTGCAGAAAACGGTGAATAAAATGTAGCATCTTTACTGAGTAAATATTCTAAAAGATCTTTAGCTTCATATGTTCTTCCCTATACCAATAAAGGAATGTTTGTCAGAAAAATTATAGTAGGAAAGTAATGCAGACATAGTTTTCTAATGTTTTTCATTTTTTTTTTATTACAATACAAATCACAGATTTTAATGAGCAAATCCTTTAAGAAGGAATTGACAATTGAGGTTTTGGCAACAGTGCAAGCTAAAGAAGTAAAATGCTTATGTTATAAATACACATTTTTAGTATGCCAGAAAAGTTCTGGGTTTTTGCAAGACATAACAAATGCTAGTGTTTTCAGAACTAAATAGTATCAAACTATCATTCTGTACAAAAATATTTGTGAGCACAAATTTAAAAATTGCAACTGGATGACAAAGACATCATGAAAGCAGAAATGTTGTAGACCCAACTTCTTTCTCATCAGTTTTCCCCTCATACAAAGTCTCCAGTCCCTGCCAGAATGGAATTCCTTCTGATTTACTCTGTGTGAGAGAGAATAAACTTGTGCATTTTTACTGAAAATGCATTATCACTCAGTGGTAGTGTTCTATGGAGCACATGGCAAAGTGTGAGTTAAAAAAAATGCCATAACTAAAAAAAAAAAAAAATCATCAAGTGAATGCCTGTAAAACAGTGACATGTTTAATCAACATAATGGGGCTGATTCTACCAGGGTTAAGCAGTGCTTATGTGGGTGAGAGGGAGAAAGCACACTCCAGAGCAGGTGCTCAAGCTGGCTCAGCAAGCATAGAAAGTAAACTCCACATACTGTACCAACTGTATTGCATTCATTAGTGTATACCTCCCTGGATTACTTGTTCCTTGCAGCTGCCATCAGAGAAGCCACAAAAAGTACAGATGGAGATGGAAGTCTGTGAGACAAGTATCAGATACTCCATTTTCTGAGTGGGCAAACAAGTGACCAGAAGGATTTTACTTTTAGCAATCCTAAAATAAACAGTTGAAAGCAATCCATAGCACCTATTTAATTCATATCCTTGTATACAGTGAATACACATTCTTCTAAGTTGAAGCTGTATTGCAGGGCTTCACTTAGCAGAGTGAATATAACACGAGGGAAGGGAAAAGAGAAAAAGTGGATTTCTCCTTTTCCATTTGTTTATGTTGGATCACTGTTTTCCTCATACACAGATTTGGGATGGGGGTTGGAGAGGAGTATTTTTCTCTCCTTTAAGGAAAATTCCTCATCAAGGAACTGCTTTTTTTTAAAAAGGTAGCTTGTACTGAAACTCTGATTTGATGCACACTATAGCTGATGAGACTACTTGCATGCATAAGAGTTTCTGGAAATACCTAGTTAAATTTGAAGAGGAAAGAACTTTGTCAAGGATGAAGAGAATGAAAGATGGAAAAATGTTTTATTTCTCTCCCTGAAAAAAACAAGTGACTACAAGTTACTATGTGTGTCTCAGTGCCCGGAATGGAAAAAGTGAAAAGACACGACAGGGAAACATGCGAAGTTTAAAAGAACAAGAATAACAAGGAATGGAAACACAGAACATATGAGCAGCAAGATCCTTTAGGATCAACTGATAAGCATACTGAGAGGGGAGGGAAGGAGAGGAGAGGTTAAAAAAAAGAGTAGAAAGATAAAATATGGAAAAAAGAAAAACTGTCACCAGGATCAAAGGAAATCTTTGTTCCTCATCTTGATTTAATAATGCCAACATATTTTGACTAATAAATGCTGAATAGAAAGTTTCAATGGAATCTAAAAGATTTAGGTGGGATAAAGGCTAAAAAGAAAAATGATGTTAGTGGGAGCAGGAGAAGAAAACACAGAAATCAGTGACTTAGGAATGTCACTCAAAGCATGAGCTTTGCAGTCAATGAAAATCGCTCCACAGACTTCATCAAGGTTTGGATGAGTCCACAAATATAGTGTTGGTAGTATTTGTAAAAGGTTAGAACCAGAAACTGACAAACTGTACAATAAAAATCATATTACATCACAATTGATGCAATTACTTGTCACAATCTGATTTGGCAAGTATTTTCCTATTTAAAGTTCAAAGTGTTTCATAATGGATCAATGGATTCAAACAACTACAGATACAAACATGAATCTGAATGAGGAGGGAGGAGGTTCTTCAAACTACAAAGCCACTGTTTGTCAAGGCCTTCTAGCAACAATGCCTTGTCTTCCATTTGCTTGATTGCACGATTTGCATAAGATCAAGTGCAGGCAATTGTGGTCATGAAAAACAGATCGCTCTCAAACACATTAGAAATGGATCCACAAGCATTATCCAGAAATGTGTTACAAGAAAATGCACCCCAGTGCATGGAAAACTCAGTGATTAATGTCAAACAAACTATAATTTACAATATAGGGCATGAATTATATGTTATTTTGCAATTGATTTCATGCTGTTGCTGGAAGAATTTCATTGATCTCAATTTACAAAATGAACCCAATAAGCAGACAACTATTTTCTTTTTAACTCACAGCAAAAGCTGAATTTTTTTTCCTACACATTTGCTTGATCAGGTTATATTCCCGTGTGTTCCACAAATCCAGTCCCCTGTGTTACCTTAAAATAAAATGCTTCTTATTGCAATTTTCCAACAACTACTTTCTTAAATCACTTCTTTCTTACCAAAACAAAGCTAAACTTAAAAAGTATAGAGGTTTATTGAGAAAAACCTAAATTCAGGATTTGGTCTTGTACTTGTTTCTGGACTCAGAAGGGCAAAAAGCACCAAAGGGCAAAGAAAAAAGAGACTTTCTTGGGAGTACGGGATTCCCTCAAATCATCCTATTAAGGTAGCAGGTAGCCAGAAAAATAATTCTGCATTTTTCATGTCAAAAACAGAACAAAAGAAGAAAACTAAAATAAAACCCCACATATATGTTTTAAAACCATTACTTACTTTCCCCAAAGAAAAAGGGGGGGGGGGGGAGAGAAAGGGCAGGGAGAAAAGGGATCAACCTGCCTTTTCATTTCTTTGACCTCAGAGGCAATACAAACAAACTAAATTCTTTTCTAACTCATGTGTCAGCATGAGAATTGCTAACTACAGTGGCTGTCATTAAAATTGACATTTGCATACCACTACGTTTATTATATGTGTGGTATATGTGGAACTTCCCACACTAACCAAGGCAACTATCTTAAATAACATGGTAAATCTAACTATAGTGGTTGGTATATATCCAGTTTCTAATAACCACCAGCATAAGTCCTGATAGCACAATCAATGCATGAGACAGAAAGAATAAAGAATGACCCTGTTTGCATGGTCAATAAGAACACTCACTTTGCTTTGATCAAATTTAATGGGTAGTCATTGAAAGATAATATGCAACACTACAGTGCTACTTTTAGCATGGAATTTGAGAGGTACTAAGATAGAGAAGAAAAACGTAGTTAGTAGAGTAAAAAAAAAAACCAATCCTGAAATGAGAGATTTAAGAACTTGATTCAGAACATAAGCTTTACCGTCAAGATGTCAGAGTACATCACAGTTCAAAAATAACACAGCAGTAATGTCTACAATGTTTTAATTTAACTGTAACATGAGGTATTCTGTATTCAGGTTTACAGCAAGAGAGTCACATACCCTTCTTTCCTCCCCCTTTCCACCCTACTTCCACCCTCCGTGGTTTCAGGCAGCTATTGTAAGGACCAGAAATGGCAACGTCCTGTCTTGGTGACTGCTCAGTTGAAACGTGATTTGCGTAAGGAACCCCACACAGTTTCTCTCAGGAAAATAATTGAGACAATAGCTATCCCATTGCTATATTGAAAGGAAAATAATACAGCAGCACTGTAGCAAGGGATTGTTAGCACCACAACAAAGAAAACCTGCTGAGACAGTATGAAGATGAAAAACTTCCAAAGAATTCCAATCACCACATTGTTTATGTAGCTAGACTGTATGACTACTTTGGCTCATTACTCACATCCTTATTCTGTTCTCTCATCTTCTTTCTCATAGTTTGTTAAATTAACTCACAGTAACTTAATATTTAATTAGAAGGTAAACTCTTTGGGACCATAAATCTGCATCACCAAATACAATGATGTCCCCATCTGATTTTTATGCACTACTGAAAAAAAAAATCAAATTCATAAAGTAAGTGCCAAGATCATATTATCAGGCTTGCTTCATCAGACATCATTAGCAATTCTTTCCCTTCCACCATTTTCTGAAAGCAAGTAACAACTCATATATAATTTTTAGTACAGTATATCCTGCTTTCTGTATTTGTAAAGCACCAATCACTTAATTATACTGACTTTTGAAGAACCATCACCAATGTACAACCTTCTCTGGGAAGGTATTATACTAATGCTACATCTTTTTCACAGAACTCTGTGTACCCCATGTCATACTCATCAGCCCCTTGAAAATATTTCAGAAAACCCAGGACGTCACAAATGACACAACTTGTGTACTTCAGGCAACTCAATCAAGCCCAAGAAAACAGTGTGCTCATGTACCTAATTGTATAAGCTAGCAATGAATGGCCTTTCACATGTGGAACTGGCCCATTAATTGAAGAAAACAACTATCTGCAAAATAACAGCAAATTCTGCTGGATATCAATTAATAATTAAGAATGTTCCAGAGTGAGAATTAAAAGAATTTTGTGAAGCCACTAAAAACAAAGGCAAGAAATAGAGACAAATAAACTCAGGGTCACAAATAATTATTTTCAGGAAGCACCATAAGCTGTTCTGCTCTCTAACCAGCAAAGACTTTGACCCAATGGCACATGGACGAAACAACTTTGCTTCTAGCTGGCCAACAAACACTGATGTGTTTTAGAAGCTATTTGCTCAGCAGTAAATATCACTGGTTTTCCAAATTACCCATAAAGGAGTAAATCCTAACTCCATCTGAGATGTATATGCTTTAGAAGAGCTCAGGAAAGGTACAACTTTCAGGCCCCAGCTGAGGAATTAAAGAGCATAGGACAAAACCATGTATCACACGAAAGCACCAAACACATGACAGTCATGTGTTGGACTGTGCAAAAAAGTTATATTCAAGAAGAAAAACCCTTTGGCACAAACGCGAAACAAAAGGATCTTTAATCATTTCAGTTTGCAATGATTTCAAACAATTAAGGAAGATACTACATGCACATGGTAGACCTACAGCTCTGCTTTGGAAAAGTGGTAGCTCCAAAGTACTTTAAGGCTTTTAAATATAATTATGTTTTAACAGCAAAGATGATAAAGTCTATTTGTTCTCACATTTAGTAACAGTGTCTCTTGGTTGTGCTCTTACAGCCCTTAACTGTTGCACAGAAAACCTTTCTGCCGTTTATCAGCCCAAACTCTTGTACTTCTCTGAGTGCAAATTCATCCCTCAAATGTTATGTTTCATGCTGGCCAATTCACAAGGCCACACTAGCATCCATTGCTGATTATTGTGTTTCATTTTTCCTTTTTTTTTTCTTTGTAAAACTGTTTTAACCTTACCCTAGCAAGTTACACACCTTTTTAATTAAACACGCGTATTATCCATTTCCCATTGCCAAAGTTTGAATACAAGAATTCTGGTCTTATTTTAAAGCCATGTCCCTGAGATAGCTACTGTAGGTACATCTTCCAGGCTGTTCTTGTCCTCCAGTTAGGACACGCTAGCTTGAAATCCTGAAGGTGCTCAGCTGAAACAAAATCAAATCATGTGGAGTGCCACAAACCACATTGTTTAGAAAAAGTTGAAGGGAAACATCAGAGAAGGACATTTAAACTTCTCTTAATACTTTACCACCAATTAATCTACCTGATTCCTTGTGTGACTCTAAAAACATCTCATGTCACTGATCACAGAAGAGTCATGGTGCACGTGTGAAGCTCCTTGGAACCCTCCTTCCTCTAACATCCCTAAAGTGTTCCCCTGGCCCCCCATCATTAGTCACCGTCAGAAAAATACAGAGGTGTTTTGGGAGGTTTTTTAAAGGCTTCTCTTGCTGCCAAAACAACACATAGCCCGTCAGTGCAAACATTCAGCAGCAAATGAACCTAATGAACTTCTAAGTAACACCTTTGTTTACTAGAATTAAAGCCGTGCATTGCCTCCCTAGCTTACTTCAATTATAACAGCTGGACAAATAAGGTGAGCTTGAAGGTCAGAGGGGGAGAACGCAGAAAAAGGACAGAGCACATTAATTTTTACCAGGCACATGAAGAGAAGTAACTGTGGTCATACCAGTATCACCACCTTAGCTTTATTTCTCTCTTTGTCATTTCTTTGCACATCATACGGCATGACGCAGTCCTATTTTAAGATTTAACTGAAAATTTCCATTCATGAATGCTTCCAATCCAGTCACTGTATAGCTATCAGCTTAAATAGAGGGGAGTTGTTAGTATACATCATAAAACCCATGATATCTCAGTCAATGTCAAGCCCAGAAAAGTGAAAAGGGTGGGGGGGGAAGTGTTTTGAACATTTTACCTCTATATTACTTCAGCTTTATATTCACAACTGGAAAATATATTTGCACTGGGCAACTATGTTGCAAATTTGAATCTCAGATACCTGCTGCTATAAAACTGGAACTATTCTGGATTCACATTAGTATGACCAAGAACCCCTTGGCTCACTAACAGACGTACATCCTGTATTCCCAAGTAATTCTGATCTTGCTACAGTGGGAGAAACAAAATTCAGATCCGCCTTACATTTGGTGTTGAGTTAATTCTATCAGGTCAAAGGAAGTGCCTGACTGCCACTTTTACAACCCACTGAAGAACACATATGAATGTGCAGCTGTGGTAAGAGAAGCCACTAAGATATTAAGTTATATAAGAATATATGGTAAGTAATACAGCAACTATTGCTATCCATTTTATATAAATCAATAGTGCAGTCTCATCTGGAATAGCATATATTAGAGACTGCAGAAATAAAGACTGTCTGGAAAATGGCAGTAAGAAAGGACAGGCTTACAAACACTCTCTTAGGAAGAGAGGCTGAAAAAACAACCTGAGAAAAGGAAACAAAGAAGATGACACACCATACAGGTATATAAGACAGTAAGTGCTACATAGAAAAGCAATTAGGACCCTGTGTTCCCATGAACTCCCTTTCGATAATACAGGGGAAAAAAGGGCATCCAATAAATTTAGAAAGTGGAATTTTCAGAAAAACTCATCCAACCAAAAATCATGGAACATCTACTGCTGACAAGAAGATTCAGGTTTATCTTTATAAATCAAATTTTGGGGGAGAGACATTAAATATCAACTTCATGTTTTTAAAATTATTTTTATAAGCATCACTGTAATTTGCAAATCTGTAGAACAGAGTCCTGCAAGATTTCTATACTTCTCTCTCTGTATCTGAGACTACTTAGAACTCTTCAACACTGTATTTTAAGTTTTTCTGCCTAAGCAACGAAAAAGAGGGATGGGAGGAAAGAAATTAATTTCCAAAAGTAATATTTTCTTTGACAAAAAGTAAACCATTTTACTAGTAGATTTTTACTTATTAAAACTGAATATGCATACTAAATCACAAAATACCATTTTCAGCCCCAAACAACTGTTTTAATCAACAAAATATTCAACAAAATAAAATTCATCAAGCAAGCAGAAACTGGAGACAGCACACGCAAACTAGAAATTGGAATCCAAACAAGAAAAATATGACAATGGCTGTTTGAACTGCTAACAACTAGACGTTACAGATTAGTGGTTTATAGGTTATGAACTTTATTTAGCTATATATGCATTTTACGTCCATTATGGGTAACTTGTTCCACCATTTCATATAGTACCAGGCATGCAAGATGATTAGAGAACAACTCTCACCACCCAGGCAAGGCATCATGTGATTTAAGAGTTTCTGTAGAAGAGATACTATCACCTTCCCAGGAACAGAACAGCTCTGTATATCTGAATTATAGTCAGAGAATAAAGGGTTTTGCTAAAACATTACTGTAGTGCTGGAACAAGGATAGTGGGAGGACTCAGCTTCTGAGCACCATTCCTAAACAAGACAATTTATAGCAAGTTAAATCTGTTGCAAGACTACAAAAACTGAGCTAGTTTTCAGCTGGCCACAGAATTAGCAGCATAGTAAAATATACTGTACTTCTACCTGCTCTCCTCTGTCCTTACTGGAACAATCAGCCCCAGCTGTTGAGTCATTAATACGGCCAACATGTCATTGGGGAAAATTATTGGGATTTCTTTTTCCCCTTTTTTTTCTTTTTTAAAGCTTACTTGCTTTATATTTCCTTTCAAAATACACACACCAAAAAAAAAAAAACCCCAAACCCTGAAAAGCCCAAAGTTTTTTTCAACTTGACATGTTGCACTACCCAGTTATGTCATGTAGTGTCAGTAATGTCATCAGATAACATAACTGCCACAATCTGATGTGATGCATTAAACTGGGATTACCAGAATAAATCATGTTTGTGGGTACACAGATCACAGGTGGTACAGTCAGCTGCTCTGTATTATGGCGTATCTATAGGATGCACAGATTAGGATATAATGTTCAGAGGCTTGTTCTCGTTTGTGAAGTGCTTTGCAACCATAACTCAACAGTAAGGAGCCACCAAACAGTTATAATGGCATAAACCATCATCAGGGAAAAATACAAATCGATCAGTGCCAGTGATATAAAAGAAAAAGCATGCATCTGTCCCCAGTCTCATAAATTCAGTGGTTGTTGTAGGCTTTTTCTCTATCCCACATGTACTTTATTAATAACAGTAACTATCATAAATAATAATAATGCAGAGTAGTTTATTTCAAGATGAATGCTCTTCTTATTATCTGTTGATCCTCTCCCTGATTTCTTACATCCTGTCTATATTCCTCCTGTAAATGGTGGGGGGAGAGCTAGTTTAATTTATTGTTTGAAGTTTATGCCCTTTAATTGGCAAGTGTGCTACGCCAAGAAAGTTGTCTATGTAGGCTCCCTGAAATATCTGCATACCTTAACTGACATGTTAAGCTTCTACAAAGGAAGCACAGAATTTACATTCTACTGCATGTTATAAATAAGTAATAAGAACAGATTAGAATTATGCATTTACGCCTACTAGTGAGAGTGAGATGCATAATTCAGAAGTGGCAAACCCTTAAGAGGCTTTCGTATTTCACCCCAACACTCCGCCCCCTCCAATCTTGTGTATGCAGAACATAGTATATTTTTCAGTCCCACTGCTCCAGAATGCTTTTTTTTTTTCCAGCTAGACTGTTTAGATTTTATAATCACTACTTTTTCTTTCTTGCAGAAAAGCAACAGACACTGTATATGTTAGTAGCCATTGTTGGGAACGTATCTGCTTTATGTTAGATCTGGTGTCATCTTTCTGAATTTTCTTGTGATACTCAGGGACATGACTGTAAGACACAGATGTTAAATGGCAGTGCTTTCAGAAGGTGCCAGAGTAAATGGTAGCCCTCTACCTAACTTACAAAGAGAACGCAGAACTTGCAACTGAAACTTCCTTATGCTTCATAGTTAACATGACATACTGCTCCTCTAGTTGGAGCTCCTGGAGGAGTAGAGTAATCTTTACACCCATTCATGTCCTCAGCTTCTCTGATGAAGCCTGTAAACTAATACCTGTTATGATAGCACACAAAGGCCACAGATTTTGCAGAGCCTGTGGCTTTCCCCCACAGCAGTTCTACCTCTAAGCAGCACTCTGTTACCTGGTGATAAGGTGTAGGAACAAGGAATTATTTTAGTCTAGTTGCTTTAATATTTTTTGGTTCTCTGGCTAGAGCACTAAAGTGTGGATTAATGTACCTCCCAAAGAAGCATCAGTAGGGACAGGCTCTTTGGTGGAAGAAATCATCTTGTAATTTCTCTGAACTGTTTCAAACTTAGTTCCCTGGATTTTCCTTTGTGCTGTGTGCAAATATTTTAAATTATGTTCTAGTTCTAACCACTGTTTGTTTATTCTGCCTCAATCTCCACCATGCAACTTCTTTTCATAGTTAAGCTAACACTTGTACCTTTCTTTTTCTGGTAATATTTATTTATTTATTTATTTAATCTTTTGCGTTCTTCAGTGTACCTCACTATTTTGAGTTTTCCTGGACTGGCTTTCTATGGACTTTATCTCTGCCTGCAAACTTAGGAGAAAGACTTCAATTATGCATGTATTTTAATTCCCAGTACAATTTAACAGCTTAAAAATTGTTATGTGACATTGTAACAGTGGTATTAAATCCCAAGAGCCATTATCTCAAAAATTCAAAACATATTAGTTGAAATGAAAATAACACTTTTGCCCTAACTTTTAAGAATAGTAAAAGGCACCACAATTATTTTGGTATGTAGGAGAGCATTCTTATCCTTAAGCTGATGAAAAGGCTAGCACATCAGCTCATGAGAACATGTGAACATTCTTGTCAATTGGATTAAGTTATTGTTCCTTGATCAGAAAACAAATGACTAACAATATTAAAATTAAGTGATCATAAATAGCTCTGAAGTTGAAGTCAGTATGAAATTCAACTTTGAAAAGGAAGCTATTGACATACTGTACCAACATGGGTTACTTTCCACTATTGATAATTTCCTTCATTTTCTACATTTCTCCTAGAATAGACTGGAAATTTTCACCACTTATAGGTCCTTTGTATGAACTCACCCAGTCTAGCCAATGATCCTGGAAAGGTAAGCAATGAGGACCCAGAAGCTTTTAATGAGCCAGATTCTCTAGTCACCTCTGAATAATCTTTTCCACTGACTAACAGAGGGGATGCAAAGCTATCCACCCACTGTCCTAACAAGAAAGCTTTCAACTGTTGGCAGAGCTGTTTTAGCTGTCCCTACTATCTATTCTGCACTGATTCCAACTCTAATTTATAAAAATATAAGTCTCCCCCAAGATATTTGTATAAAATTTTATATATTTATGCACCTCTGTTGATGGAAACCACATATGCTCACGGAAAGACCATAGAAACTTATTGATTGAATTAAATCACAGATTAGAATTAGAAATTACTAATGATATATTTCCAGATACAGAACACAGGCAGTATATTATCACCAGTGTAAAAATTCACTCCTTCCCACCTGATCACTTACTCTTTTACATGTGCAGATTTCGTGCAGCACCAGTCCTCACCAAAATGATTGAACAGCACCATTCTTAATTTAGAAATCCAGATGCTTATTTACATGTAGTGATAAACATACCCAGACATGCAAAAAAAGAAATCAAGATATGCATACTGTAAATGTGACTTGAATGTGCCTCTGTAATAAAGGAACATGTTATAGCCAAAGCAGCCACCACAGAACCAATAATGATGTTTATCATCCACCTTTCCACT
Organism: Haliaeetus leucocephalus; assembly: GCF_000737465.1. NCBI lineage: Eukaryota > Metazoa > Chordata > Aves > Accipitriformes > Accipitridae > Haliaeetus > Haliaeetus leucocephalus. Next base: position 144,983 of record NW_010972962.1, on the reverse strand, counting down.
CATCTTAAGACCATGAGTCTAAGCTTTATTTAAAGCACACTAATATGACGTTCTTCTGATATGTTTAATGTTCACTTAAATATTTTCTCCCATGCACTAGTTAATTTACTTGTAACACATCACTTTAATGCATCACTCTATATAATAAAAACGGAAGGAAGGAAGGAAAGAAGATAACTCCCCTGCAGCTTTCAAAGTCCAACTACAATTTATGTAACATGCTTCAAATCAGAAATAGATCATCATAAAAATAAAATATTTCATGGAAGACTAGTGGAAAGCATGATGGAGTTCAGTACTGACAAAAAAGCTATTAAGTTTTATGTAAACAATTTAGGCAATCAGTGTAGAAACCTAGGTTACATTTCTGGCAGTGATTCAACAGGAAAGGAAGTATCCTAGAATGCCTTTCATGCTTTTTGTGACATGATTTATGCCTTGCATATGTTTTCACATAACTTAGGAGGACAGGGAAACAGAATTTGAAAATACAGGAATCTTCCTCCAATCAAACAAACTATCAAATATTTTTAAAATCAAACCTATACCCAACTACTTTATGGCCTTGTAACACTCAGGTTTGTATTGTTCACACACAAGACAAGACTTGTGAAAGATGAAAAATACTCAGAAAGGTCTGGACTTACAGTACCAGAAAAAGACATTAATTGATGAAGCATTTTAGAAATGCAAGTTGTAACAAATTTGCTCAGATTTATTGAAATAACAAGTCTGAAACATATGCAAACATCAAAGATTCTGCTTTTCATAAATTTGTCTCATATTTTTTCAATCAATAAAATGCTGAAAATATTTAAGTAATGGTTAATGAGTCAACACCCTCGTGGCCATGCATTCAGTAAAACCAAGGCAAAGGGGAGCCCCCAATTGGGAACCCTCCAGAAGCATTACTGTGCTGTTACCAGCCCATACACTGCCACCATTTATTAATATTCCACTAGTGTTAAAGGAAGGTTGGGACATATTGGGTGTAGAAAGAAGGGTCTGCTTCTAGTGCAAGCCAAACAGGAACGCATGCACTGCTCAGGAGGAATAATTATCACAGCTGACAAACCAACACAATTTGTAATAGCAGCATGGAAAAAAATATCTATCTTAAATTAAATATACATCAAGTGTTTGGCAGTTCAGAAGACCAAATGGTCCTAAATGAGTAAGGACAAATATGAGTGTATTTTACAGGGCATAAGGAAAATCTCAGAGAGAAGCTTCATTATGCAGCTTACAACATCAAAAAGGCTGCCCTACTCTTTCCAAGCCTATTAAGTTAAGAGATAAGTGAGGTATATCCTTATGAATGGATATCAAGAGATTCAAACAGAAGCAGCAGGTTTGGCCTTAGTACGTCTGTGCAAGAGGTGTCATATCTTTATTTACATGAGGCCAGCATTACCTGAAACTAAGCATAAATCATTTACCAAGCATTTCAAAATGATCCTGGCAAAAAAAATGTCAGGGAAGGATGCTTTCCTTTATCTATAAACATATGATTTATAAGCTGAACATAAAACCTTGCACAGTTTCTGATATTTTCTAAAGCACTTAACAAAAGTGTGATTGAATGAAATCTTAACTGAAACTATAAGCTTATGCATCTCTTCTATCAGCAAAATTAAAACCAGAACAGAACCCACCACTTTGCCTTCCTAGCTTCAGGCAAACCACAATTACCAGACATACTGCTGAAAATAAGATCCCACAAAAAGTTTTTCAGGCTATGAGCACAACATGGCCAAGAAAGCATATTCTAGTTCTTATAAATCTAAGGACACCTCTCAATTTTTAGTAGCAAATAGTGGTCACCACGTGACAACTGCTCACAAAGAGAAACTGTATCACTTGATAGGGTCCTATATGAAGTTCTCACTGATGAAAGACAAAATGCAGAGGAACAGACTATGCCCTTCAGAAATCCCAGGGGAAGGTAGACAAGATGCACAAGATTGGGCCAGTTTGCCCAAGAGAGGTTCACACAGGCAACTTTAGAACAAACTGATCTCAGAAAGTGGCAAAATAAGAATTTGCTGCTACCTAACTGCAGTAGGGATGTCTTGGAGAAGACCTGCAAACCCATATGACTGCAGAAAACCTCCAAGATGATAATGTGTGGACAGTAAGCTCTGCTGCTTGAAAAAAAAAGGAAAAAAAAGGACAAAAAAAGGCCATATTTAAATTTTACAAATTGAACTCAATGAACACTTGATTTAAATCTGTCCTCCTCAGTACACATTGTCTTTTGAAGAGATCTTGGCATCTTTAAGTCTGCTGACCAATCTCAATATCTGTGAAGGAGAAAATAAAGATGTAGAAGCCTCTATGTGTCTAATTCTGACAATTAATTTTGAAGTAAGATCACAGGATAAAATAATCTGGGAGTTTTACATTTTTTAGTGGTTTTAATTCTTGTCATGGAATTTAGACAAGCCTGGAAATCAATGTTTTTCTTCTCTTTGTTTAAAAAGACAGAGCCCAGAGCCAAAATATTTCCTATGCTGCCAGAAGGGAAACGAGAAAAAAAAAAAAAGACTCTCCCTGTTCTACAGCTATTAGCTCTGGAGAAGCTATTTGCTCCAGTTTGCGTTGGTACATACAGAAGACTGGGAGGTACCAATCACTCTCATTTTATAATTTGTGTTGCATTTTAATTTTTAGAAAGCGGTACTCAAACAACCTGAGAGCTCAGCAATTCCAGCAGGGTTAGCGTGAGTTCTCTCCTGGCTTGCTGTGTTACCCAAATCTGATCAAAGGACAAGGACTCCAGAAGCCTGTCCAGCTGTGGTTTTATAATGACACCATTAGGTTTTGCTCTATAATCAAGGTCCCTAAAAGTCCGTGTAGCTTCAGGCTTAATATCTGCGACAAGGTTAACTGAAATCTGCAGCAAGGATAACTACTTTAGCAGATTGTATCAGCAGGAAATATTTAAACACTATTTAAAAGGATTTTAAATAAGCAGATTTTATTTAACACTGCACTAATGCACTGCAATAGAAAATGATACAACAGAGCTGCTACAAATAAACATAATGCTTTTACCCTTACCCCACCCCCCTCCCTTCTAAATTCCCCAGATCTGTATTATTAAGTCCAATGAGCGTACCAGATCCTTCTGTCTGAAGCTGAAATACAGGAATGCCAGACTCAGACAGCCCATTTGCCCTTTGGTTTTGTGCCTGCTGAATCTGCATTCTGGGTCTGCGGAATTAATTACGATAGTACCGGTCACTGGCAATGTCAGTGTTGCCAATTCAGGTGTATCAAATGTGCTTTCTTATATGCCTACAACTTTTAGAGGAAGGCAGCTTCTCCTGGAAGACTGGTGTACTCTGCCCTCTAGTGCTAGGTGCACCAATATATGTTTACTTAAATGCATACTCAGGCCACAATAAAGCCTGAAGCAGCAGGCATTCTTTATATGCCACCCTGGAAACCATGTTATTTCCTATATGCCTTATCAGCTGGATGCATTGCTAAACCAAATATAAGAGGTTGGCCTGGAACTGTAGCATGGTATTGCAGGACCCTAAAAGAAGAAGGAGACACTGGGGCATATCTCACTGGGTCACATGCAAGACATTTCAGATAACCAATTCTAATGGTGAAGAGGTGAAGACTAACTTTTCATTGCTCACAATGCTCTTAAATAAGTCTCTGCTTCACAAAAAAATGAGGAATTGTGACATTCAGGTTATAATATACATAAATCTAGCGCTAACATTGTATTGGATAGCAAACCATTCTTTCCAAAACACTCTAGTGAAAGAACAGATTGGGTTCATTTGGTATTTATATGTATTTCACTACAGCATGGAAGATGGGAAATAAAGTCATACCAGAGAACTACAGAATTTTCTGTTGTTTGTCCTTTAAGGCAAAAGCTGCCTGCCATCTTTGAGCAGGACCTAAAACAAAGGAACGCAAATCCTTAGGGTTGGAAATTGGTGTTTTTAAACACAGCTAGTGCTAAAAACTGTATGAAAAGTAACCACGAGAACTACATCTTAAACCTAACATAATAAGTATTTTCTTCTCAGCGATTCAGCTTCTTGCAGTGATACATCTTATTGCAATGATCCTCCATGCACAGTTCTGTGGATTTTCTTGTTCAAATTGTTTCACTTGGCAATTAGTATGATATTGATATTACTTTGCTTTCATTATCATGATCTATCATTTAAAAGAAGCAGTAGTAGTCATAGGGATAAAAAGGACAAAAAACTTTGCCAATTTTTCACGAAAATGTAATAATTGTGCATGGCTGTGCATACTGTGTACTGTAATTACTACTGGTTTAGAGCAACATAAAAAAACAGAAGTACTAATTTGGGGTTCTCCTGTTTTTTGAGTTCAGATATGCTAAGCCCTGCTTGCACAGACGTCAAACATCTGCCTCTACCTCACAGGAAAACAAGGCTCCCATTCTACCCTGGTTTTGTAGGATCAGCCTTCCCACACTCAGATCAAATAACAATTTGAATAACCCAAATCTTAGTTCATGCTCTTATATACAAAATTGTGAAGACAGCTCTTTCTCACCTTTTCCAAGGCTCTCCTTAATATTTTGCCAAGAAACCTGGTAGAAAGCAGTCTGTCACGGTTTTTTAAACTCTTAGGCATGTAATTTAGAGTAACTCTGTACCCGTTTAACTCAGTTGAGGACCTGTCCTTGTAACGTAGTTGACAGGATCTCTTTGCTGAAAAACTGGAAACACTTCTTTCAGGTTGGCAGAGAAAAATAAGTTTCATACAGCTGAGTCTTAATACGAATATCTTCCTTTTAAAGATTCATGATAAGAACCATTAGATTCTGCTAGGAAAATTATACGAACACAATTTGTTAACATTGTCAAGTACCTAGTGCTGCAGAAAATGCAGACGTGCATCCTCAATGACACACTCAGTGCAAAGATAGATTTAAACATTTTTTGTTTTCTAAAGGTATCTACAAAGTCATTTCCCTTTGTAAACATGTTAGGTAATGAACACCTTTTCTTAGTCCATCAAATGTTCAGCACTTAAGAATAGAGGAATATTTTGCTCTAATCTTTTTTCTAAAGTTTCTTCACAATAAGGTTTCCACCAAAACAAAACTTGGCACTTGGGTCACATCTGAACATTACTGTCTTTGCTTACACTACACCTTTCTGCATTTATTCGACCACCTTTCTGTTGGTGGTATTGACATCACCAGCTCAGGCCACTGCAGTCTAATACTTTTCAGTATAAACCCCACCCTGTTTTCTCTTTCATCTAAGGCAGGTGGGAAATTTTTGAGACTAATTTAAAGAAAAGAAAAAACAAGAATAAATACCTTGCCTAAATTTAAAAATATGAAAAAAGAACTATGTTAAGAAATCTCCACATTTCAAAGTAGAAGCTTCAATTTTGCCTGTGAGTGTTTGGATGGGTGAGAGAAGCATATTTTCCTCTCCAGAGGAAAAATCAACTCAAATTTTCCTAAAATCAAAAGCCTTTGTAAGATCAGTGTGTATATGTTAAAGAGTTTTGAAGATAACTGTACAAGCTTCTTCATCTCCTCACAGCTGCTAGTTATCTCTACAGAACAGTAAGGTATGCAGGTTTGGAGAGCAGAACCCTATTACAATTGCTTTCCTGAGCTGCAGCTGCAGTTGGTCTAAGTTACAGGAGCTTCTGCGCTCTCACATAGAGGACTTGAAAACATGAATACAGAGGCATGGATTCACACAGCCTAAATTCCACCAGGGATCCTGCACAGAGTATTTCCTCTTGGCTTGTCCATACCCATTGGAGGCACTAGGCTTTCACTGGAATTTAGGATGTGAAATAGCACCCAGATTGCATGAGGAAATAGTATCACATAAGACAAACGCATAAAGGTGGGAAGCAGAAAAATCGCAGATGGTTAACAAAGGTGTTGCGGTACAGGGGCTGGCTTCATTTCAGTGCTTTATTATTCAGGACACAGAAACCAAATTTGTCATGATGGGGAAAATATTTAAAGGCACTAATGGACAATGGATGCCTAATAGGTCTCCCTTTTCAAGGTGGTAAAGTGTACATTTGCCATATGTGCTTTTAAAGGGGTTCCTTTTTAATTACAGCTCAACCCCTAGAGGAAACAAACCCCTGAATTTCCATGAAAATCAATGAGTATTTCAAGCCCTCAACAACTGTCAAGATTAGAAACTAAGTTAACAATATATTTGCAGTTATCGTGTTGAGAAAACACATCCCTCCTCAAGTTATGGATTAATTAGTATGGGTCTAAACCAATTGCACTTTCCATGGTCTGAAGTGAAAGTTAGGAAAGTACTGATATTTAGACAGAATTGATGCCTTCCTAAAAATAATTTTTTAATTATTTTTTTTTAATTTCAATAGATACAGCACTTCAAAAAACACAGAGAGAATCTATAACTTTCTGGCATAGACTACTGGTAAGGAACTCAGTCGTGTAGTTATTAAATTGGGAAAATCATTTTGGTGAATGAATAGGAAACAGATGTCAGATAATTAACTTTTTCTCTCTGTTTAGGGTCAAAAACATATTATGTTGAGGCAGTAAGTCACCAATATCACTAGCATAAATGCTGAAGGGAAAAGGATAATAATCTGGGAAAAGCCAAAAAGGTAGGAAAGAGACATGTATAACACCAGAAAGTCAAAAGCTGCAACTTTTCACTGTAAACCCACAACGCTTTAAAAAAAAAGAAAAAAAAAGAAAAGATTACATTATACCTCTTTTACCTCTAGCCTATGAAGAAGAAAATCTTGGGCTCTGAAAGGAAGCAAAACCAGGTCAAATTAAAGATATATGCAGATCTAAGCAAGATCTTGAATAAACCTTATTCAGAATGACTGGGATTTCTAGTGACCCAAATCCCAGCCTGCTGGCTCAGATCACCTCTTCCCCCTCAGGCAGAGTAAGAAACTGGCAGCTAAATAAAATGGATCCAAAGTAAACGGCCTGATCTCCACACCATGTTCAGAATGGTAGGCAAGAGTGGCTCTTGTGCAGTACTGCATAGGGCAACATAATATGAGTCACTAGTCTTCTCTTTCGAATAAGCAAGATTCTCTGTTCACTTTATATCTTATGTCTGCCTAAAAAATTAATTGAAATCAAAGTTATGAAATGCTCAGTAGGACCAAAAATATCAATATTTCTAGAAAAATATAAATGATTTCTAAATACAAGTAACAGGACCTCCTCTAGGAAGATTATGAATCAGATGACTTTTCCTTGGACTAGTTTAGCTGAATGTATTCTGATTCAAGATTTAGAGGTAGAACATGAGGAATCAAGTCCTGACCCTTTTTAATTATCCTCTTCTATATTTTCAAAGAACAACTACAAAAGTTACTTGACCACAATTTCTACCAATAAGCATTAATTTTAGCTATGGGTCAGAATACAGAGATTAATCTAAAACCAACCAAAAAAATATATTATGGTGAACATTTCCTCAAACGTTTTAACATTGCTTGTCAATTTATAACCAGGTTGCAGATGAACACATCAGTAAAACTTCCTGTGATGAACTTTCAGTAATGATTTTAACGAGATTGGAAGCACAACTATTTGCACTTCAAAATTCTTAAGAATAGTGTTATGGTATGGCAATAAGAGATTAATGGAGATCTTGCAAAAAAGATAAATGCCACTACAAGAATACCAGAAAACTGGGGGGATGGGGGAGAAATTAATTGAACCTATACTTTTGATAAATATTTATTTTTTTGCAGAAGAAAAATGCACACTAGTTTGAGCTGTCATTATGCTAACCTATATCCTATTTTTCATATTATTAGCAATACATAATGTGGTAGTTTATATTCAAAAATAAAACCAGAATGTATATACCTCATGTATTTATCCAGAAATACACTAAGGTTACTATGGTTACGAAAAATCCATTACCTTTGAATACAGAATGAAAAAGTTTGCCTTAAAGTGTGCACTATTTATTATAGCGATCATCAACAGCCTTCAGGAGGTTCTCTAACTAGATTCATTTTTCAGTGTCAAAACTGACCCACCACACCAGTAGCTTATGGCCTGTGCAAGGCAAAGAAATTTGAACTATATGAATTTTTAAATATGTTTTATACTAACTCAAGATGCAGAAATGGCTTGGAATTTTAAGGCCTTACATTAAAAAGAAAGTAGAGTCTTGGTACCCTTTTCCTTTGAGCTGTCCGATATCAAATATTTTATTTTTAGTTGTACCTACTACCATATACAAATTCTGATGGGTTAAGAATAGTGCTTATGTTGTGCTATGATACTTCTAGCTTAATATTTGTTTTTTTATTTTGTTTTCTGTTGTTTGAATAATCTCTGAACAAATAACCTGGATACTTCATTAAACTACACCAATTACATTAAAATAGGAAGTCAGATTACTATGCTTCACTGTACTGCCAAATAACAGTCATTTAGCTTCTACGTAATAGTACTGATATAACTTGGTTACTGACATATTGCATAACTGTTATCAGAAGAAAACAGATTATTAGTTTATGCTTTTAACAAATGAATTTAATATGGGCTATTCAGGAAAGCAACACAGTGGCTCTCTAATTCTAATTCTCTTCTTCTTAAGGAAGACAGTAGGAAAAACTATTAAAGCTGTACATCATATCTTGTCTTCAACAGTTTATAGTTTACTTCTTTTGAGAGCCAGATGCTATGAGATCAAAAAGTTATAAAACCATTAAAAAGATGACTCAGGTCCTGTGAAAGAGGACAATATAGCACATGATTCAGCTACACCATGGCAACATTCATTTCTGAGACTCTCAGCAGAAACTTTTATGAAGGATTCTTTAAAAATGGAACCCGTCAGGGTTTAGAGTGCATCCAGTCCATTTAAAATTTATTTCTCTTTTCCTCCAAAATAAGAAAGGGTCAGTCATATAATTATTCATAGCAACTATGAGATACGCTTCTGACATGCTACCTAGTACAAAACTCACCTTTTACAACATACTTGGTTCCATTTCCAAAGTAAATTGGTACTCCATTCATATATAAAGTATATTGTGTAATAATACCATTTGGTGTTTTTGGTGGACTCCAACTCATCAGCAAGAACGTGGGAAAGGACATTGCTGTGGGTGGTTGCACATCTTCAGGGGCTGGTGAAAAAAATGTATAACATATTATATGTTATATTTCCACAAATAATAAATAATTTCAGTGAGCAGCTACTACCAGAATGATTTTTGGTAAGGCTGAAATTTCAGAATATATTTTATGCTTGCAACATACCAGCATTTTGAGGACTGTCCTATTACATGTGACGTTTCCTAGCCAAACAGAAACTCCTATGAAAGACAAGGATACACTCTTTGCTTTTTAGGAGAACAATTAAGCTCATATAACTTTATCTTTCCAGCTTGATAACACCGAGCAAGAGGAAGGGCACACGATTTCAGTAAAGTCCTTTTTGTAATACAAATTATTTTCTCTTCCTTCACGCTTTTTATTCCTAACTACAAAGTGATAATTCTTTTTAACCACAAATGCAGATGCTGTATTCTTAGGCACTACACCTTATTTCAGACTTCTCCTAATTCAATACACTTAGTAATGTTTGTTTAGCATATATTTTATGTATATAATATACTGGAAGTTGGCAATGGATAATAATAATTTAAAAGCTGAGTTCTCTCACCATTCCAATGAGTTATATACTAGAGGCACAAGCAATCCCACTGAATATCACAAGGGGAGCAGAACTCGGGCCTTAGTCTGGGAGGAATATCTTGTAATTTACAAGCTCTGTGCCAGCAATTTAAAACAATAACTAGCAGTGGCTGGCAATGTGAAAACAATATAAAGTAATGAATGTTTCAATAGGGAAACAGGGATAGCTGGAGGGTGTGATATGGTGTCTGTCTTCTGTATCATCAATTTATTGTTACTAAGAGCATGCAACAAGAGCATCCAAAAATAGAAACTCCACACATTGACTTTTTGTTCAATTCTTCTGAGGGATAAAACACATGTTCCCCATGGCTTTATTTGATCTCTGGGAAAAAAAATATTAAAAATCTATTCTTGCCTAAACCTTCCCAATATGACAGCACATCTGAAAACAGTGGATATTTCTTTCAAACCCATGTAAGAATTCCTGCCTTATTCACTAAGCTGAGAAAATAAGACATAAACAATTTATTTTTTTAATTACTATATTACACCAGAAAGAAATATACAACACCGTATTTCGTGTTTACGTCACAGGGTCCGTTAAATATTTGGCTGTCAGAGACTACACCCTTTCATGGATAATGCCACCAGACAAACTCAGTCAGTTTATTTAGAACTTCCAAGAGGCAATAAGTGGGTTTTGATTTGCTTGGTGCTGCTGGCAAGTTGCTAACATGTTGACATCAAAATGCTGTTCCAGCAACGTTAGACTGCAATCTTCCGGACTGTCCTCATCAAGACAGCACCTTGCATGACTACCTGCTTTGGCAGCACTTCAACACTCTAGCATTCTTTTAATCATTATGGTTGCAATTCACATAACTTCATGCCAGAATTTTGTTTTATTGGTACTACATTACTATCTAGTTTACATGAGAAGATAAAACAAAGAACTGTGGGAAGGATGGAATTTTCGAAAACTGCTCCACATCACAAAAGATTAACTACTGTCCTATAAGTACATGTCAAAGTCTTCATTATTCTACTGGTATAAAATAGGAGTAACTGATGATTTTAACTGGGTTAACATGGCTTTAGGATGATAGAACCAGGAGATGTGGACTTTATGTTTACTTGAGAATGGAGTTAGATATGTCACAGATATTTGGGGAGCATTTGCTCCAGTAATTGATGTGTATTACTTATCAGCCTAGTCTCTAAAGTCAGAACTGTAATGTATTTTCTTTTTCTTCCTGCTCTAGTTCTTAATGTAAGCATAGAAAACATTATTTACACTCACAACCTTGAAGTTTGAGCACAACAACATGTAAAAGTGTTTAGAAAAAAAAAAGGGAAAATCTGAACAGTGATTAATAAATAACTCAATCGGCATTTGGAGGTTTCATCACACTGAAATAATTGTTGCCTATTGCTGGTGTTTAGCAGTTAAAAGAAACCATGGAAATCAACCGTTTGATTCTCAATTTCATACTGTGCCATACAATCAATTCTTTTTAGTCAGACTGTCTCTAGATTTACTTCTGAGCCATAGTAAAATGAGGAAGCTTTCATTAATCTTTCAGATGCTTCATATTAATGACAAGGCTCTTGCATGAACAATGTAACAGCAATTAAAAAGCCCATTAATCTGCATTACAGCTATTAAAGATGCATGTCATTAAAGGGTATGGAGTTTGATTCATTTTCGCACCCCCCCAAAAAATGGGGCAATTATGGTCTGGCAATGCACTTTGTCATCAAATTAGGTTGGGGTTTTCCAGCAAATGGCTTTGCAGCATTTAGCTCTTCTCCTGTTTTATTATTCATGACTGAAATGTGGAAGTCAAGACCTTTGAAATTACTTTACCTTCTTGTGGAGTGGAGATGTTCAATGCATGCAAGCTCTCAGTACAGCCAGCCAAAGTGCAAGCAGTTAGGGTTACAGCATAGTTTGTGAAGGGATGCAAGCCCGTCAATATGCCTGCAACAGAAGAAAGCAAGGTGTTATGCATGTACAGTGTACAGACTGATTACATATATACACAGACAGAAATAAAAAATTAAAGTTTTCTGTTACAGGCTTCCACTGTTACAGGCGGAGAAGAAAAATTATTTTAAGGTTCCAGTTCTATTATGCCATGACTTAAACTTTGCAAAATAAATTAAGAGTAAATGGTATTTTATTCCATTCTTAATACTAATGATGCAGCTAAGTTTCTTTAGTTATGCTCACTATAAGGGATACTACTTCAAGATAGAGGTGTATATTTTAATGTAACAATGACAATAAAGGAGGTTTTTTTCTCAGTCCCTCCCTCTCAAAGTTTTTTCAGTTATTCATTTTGTTTTTCCAAGGAATTCTCACTCTCTTCCAGAACAAAATTTTTTAATGCCCCTATTCATCTATAAATGGAAATCTCTTTTTTTGTATGAAACATCCCACTTGTGTTCCATTACTTCAGTGGCAGCATATAGACCACATATTTGCTATACTATTCCAGTAACGTAATTCAGGTGACACAGTACCCAAGAGTTTACAAGAAAAAAAATCTGTAATCTTATGCTTTTTCAGGTCCTGCTTATGTTAGTGAAGAGTACTTGCTAGATTCCCACATATTGATCAGCTCCTTGTTGTAGCGAATGCAACAAATCACTGCTTACCACTTCAGGAAGTTACACAATATTTGGAACTGCAGTATACAGAAGTACTACATAGAAGAAAATGTGGTTCACAGTCATTTTCAGAAACATCAGCAGTTCCCATTTCAAAGTAGGTCCAACAGTAAAGTAATATGGAATGAAAATGCAGTAGTAATTAAAAGAAGGCCAATTCATGTCAAGTTTTATTTCAAACCATGTTCTCACCTCGGGTCTCAGCTTTTAGTAAAATCGATGGGGTGTTTCATTAAAAAAAAAAATAATTCTAGCAAACTATGTTATTTCAGAACTGTCCGACACTAGGGTTTTGCAAAGCAGCTTCAAAAACAACAGTACCTCAGAGAATCATGATTTTTGACTAAATGTCCCATAGTACAATAAGACTGCAAACCCCCTCAGCATTACATGTACAAAAACAGGTAGAAGAAATTAGTCCTTATTATTGCTCTTCATTGAGTTACTAAATAGAATGTAGCATAACTTTGGGGTTCATTAAAAATTTTTTTTTTCCCTCACATAAGCCCTTTATACTCACAAAAAGGGCCTGGAGAATTTGATGCTGGAAGTTAAGAGTTACAGCATAAATTTATTATTTTCTGAGTGGGACAACCAAAGTCTGTGAATGTTTATATTGTGTTTACTAACAGGTGTGTTCACATGGAAAATATGAGATTAGCTTTCACTGAATTAGTAATGTTTGTGTCTTTTCTGGTAATTAATCCAAAAACTTCAAAGGCTAGCATTGCAATGATCTTTCTCTATTTGAATTCTCTGAGGTCCAGTTCTACTCATACACACAGAGAGATATTCAGAAGTAATCACATTTATTTCGAAGCAGTGTTAAACTAAAACCAGTTGATCAGAATCTGCTCTCTCTGGTTATAGTTTCAATTTTGCAAATTCCCAGTTAACAGTGGAAAGCTGTACTACCATCTCACTAGCTAATGTAAATGTGCCAGGAAAGAAAAAGAACATTGTGTCAGCCACTACCGAGGCAAATGTGCCTGTAATCTTCCTGAGATGGAGGGCAAATATTTTTAAGAGCATTCAAAAAGCAAAATATAAAAAATAATGATGTTTTAATGCATTACTATCCCTGTAAAGCAGGAATATTGGAATCTACAGTAAATTCTTTGGCACAGAAATTTCATCAGTCAAAAAACTTGGATAAGGCTTAGTACAAAGCACTTATTTCCAGATCATAGAGGGTTAAACACGGGAAAATATAAAAGCTACTACTGGAATTACCTTCAGCAAATAAACACATGCAGAAACCAAATCCTCTCACTGTGACATTTGCAAGTTCTCGGTCAAGAGGAGCATGGCATAGTGTATATGCCATCTCTCTATTCACTCTGCTGTGCTTTAAGAAGCAATTTAGTTTTATTTGTACGTTTAGCACTTGTAGCATTCTTTTCTTATGAAGCAGTGAATTAATGCTCCTTGCATTTCCTGATGGAAGACACTCTGTGGGGTCACCAATGGCTTCAGGCACCGAGAGCTGCAGTAGCACATATCCAGAAAGATGCCCATAGCTGTAGAAGGTTTGGATTGGGCTGTTTGGTTTACTTTTGACAAAGCAGAAAGGTTTTATATAAAGCACCTGCAGCGCAACAGAGTGTACGTTGCATGGGCAGGTTTGTGAAGGGCAGTGAGAATTTGAAAAAAACCCACCCTAACAAATAAACTCTTTTGCAACAGGAGGTTTATGTTAAAAAAATTCATTCAGCAAAGGCAGCAACTTAAAAAATAATTTGTTCATTTCCTAAATAATGTTTTTCCTTCACATGTACTCTTGCACTATTTTCTTTCAACAAAGAAACAGATGTGCTGCATAGGTAGGCAATAGAAAGTGCACAGATTTTATTTACATACTTCAGCAAACTACTTTTTTCTCAGCTGCCAACCTATCTGTTTGGCCAGCATCCACTGTAATCTGTTCTCCTTCATTATGTTAATCTGTGGGCGGAAAGATTTCTGTCATCTTCAAATCGCTTGTACAGCAATGGTAAACACCTTGGCCTGTCTGTAATTGGACAGGTGTCTGCATTGGTGTCACCCGGCTTTTAATTCAATTAAGGAACTGGCTGCTCTGCTCTCATTACCCACTCATTTCCTCTGCACTTTTAGTCAGTCAGTGAAATTTACACTCAGTGTCTGACTATCTTAGAGTACAAAGTCAGCAGCCCCATTGCAAAGATCATCACTGATACACGTGAATTAATTTATAGCACAGCAAAATAAATTCTGCAATAAAAAATAGCTTATGATCCAATGAAGTTGGTTGACAGCTTTAAAAAACTTTCCCTAACTCTTCAATTATCACACTCTCAGACTGGCATTTCTTGTCTATACCCAATAATTGCTGATCTGATAAGAGTCCATCAGGCTTTCCAAGACAGGATGCTAACAAAGCAAAATTTGGCCACAACCACACCTGTGTATATTTTATTAATGTTAACAGGAGAGAGGTAGATAAATTGTCACTTTGATCAGGAGAAAGAATTAGAGGCATCATCGATATTTAAGAAGAGGGTCAGCCTCTCACATTTGGGATATGAGTCCCATTCATTCAGCCTGCCACTACAGAGCAGCTGAATCCATCTAGACTTAAAATTTACATCATAGACTACGTTCCAAGCCTTAAAATCCACATGGGGAATCGGAGACGGTAAATCATTCTAACACACCACTCCTATCTGCCCACTCAAAGAACCTTTGGAAATAAATTAAAGTTCTAACACAGACATTTTGACACAGTGACCCCATGAAACTGAATAATGTCATTTGTTAAATATGAATGTAAAGTTAACAGTCTAAAAGAGTGATCTGGAATCACACCTAGAACATTAAGCCCACTTTATATGCAAAAGTAGTATTTAATTTTCTATACTTTTATTTAAATGATCTTTAATTATTTTCAATATTTAAAGTTGAGGTTTAGAGTTGTGTCAGAGAGAAAACGCTAGGTTCATTCTTGCAGATAAGGGATAAAAACATTGACATGGACAGTCGAAAAGGGTCAACAATGAATTTATGTTAAAATGGATGCACAGACTAGTCAGAGTTAGTTGCATCTTTATATCCACTCCATTCATCATTCTAATGCATACAGTATATAAGAAGATTAAATATCCAGCTTCTTCCTTTCACTTCTCCATAAACCAGACATTTCTTTTGTTCAGTAGATATAAAAGGGAGGTCTTGTATATTCAGGTAGCTCAGCCAGATTCCACAGTATTGTGGCAGATTTTGAGTGGAAAAGTAGTCTCATCAAGGAAAAAAATTGTTTTACCACTAAGGCACGAAGGCTAATATTCTGTTCACAAACACTGAAAAATAGATTCAAAGGCAATTATAGTATTTTAGCAATTTCCTCATCCAATTAAAAGACTTTTATGAAAGCAGCTGCTTCACTGTTCCAATCTGTCATCCTACTTTTTCAGAAAGTTGCTTCAAAACACCACCAGGTCTTCAGAGATGAAAAGACACACTTGCTTATGGTAACTTATACAGCTTTTTCTCTGTGTAATGAATTGGTTAAACCAATATAAATTGAAGTGAGCTTTTTAAAATACATTTATTGAAGGAGCCTTCCCATAAAAACAAAACTAAACCCACTCACCCACACATATATCTCACACAAAAAAAGCTATTTAATCTTACAGATGTAACACAAATACTAAAGTTCTTTTCCTCACTTACACAAAAAAATGCACTCAGCTAAGAAGGTGGAAGAGGAAAATTTTGCAAGGCTACTTCAATTTTTTTATTTTTTTTACAGGTAAATTTAGCTAATTTTAATCATAACCAGGCACTACTTTCATATGCGGCCTTAAAACTCAGCTCTGATACTGAATGTTAAGATTCCCAAAGTCAGCCACAGAGCTTACCCACACAAATGCCATTTGTTTCACAAGCCAAGTGTATTTTTTGCCAAAGGGACCTTCCCTTCCAGATTTTTTCATTGTTTCCTCCCTATCACTCTAGTTCATAAGGACCTATTTTGAAATATACATATTGCAATTGAAACGACACTTGACCTTATAGATTTACCTTAATTCTTGTTTAAGCTCTTAAAAAAAAAAATTACCAAATGTCCCCTCCCCAAACCTAAAGACTATTTAGCCAACTTGAATGCCTGAGGTCGTACAGCATCTGTCTAACAAAGTCACTTGTGTGTCGAGATGCATCATTGCCACAGTACACTTAATCACAGTCCACTGACCAGAAAAGGAAGTCCTCAACTGACTTTGTGTTTTTGACAGATTGTAGCAAAAACTGTTTAAGTACATGCGTCTTCCACATATGCATTTCTGGACTGAAAGCCTGGGCACATCAATCTGTCACATACATCTGCATTTTTAAAGCATCTTCTACCGTAACTATAGTATGAGTTATAAAATTCTGAAGAATTGTTGAACAAGAGGGCACCTGTTCCAACTCTTTGGCTTATGAGAACAAAAAAAGGTTTACTTTAGTTACTGGATTTCTGTGGCTCAGAAGACCCCTTTTTTCCCAACAGAAAAATTTCATAACCAACCATACAAAAGCACCACTGGCCTTGAAGATGCAATTCAGGTTGCAGTGGTTCAAGGAAGCCTGTTACGCTGCCCATAACAGAAGGCAACTCTCTGGCTGCTTTAATTTCCTAAAATCTTAGCCCAACAGTCCAATTTTGCACCAAGAGTTAATTAACCACAGAGAGCATTGGTCCTTTAATGTCTATCACTATGGTACTCTTGATCCTTCCAGATAATTTTGTCACTTTGTTCATTTTCTGCAGGATGATTAATTTTAAAAGTTTGCAGAGAGAGACAGACCGCTAACTTTTTTGCAAACTTTTTTGTCTATTAAAAAACATATTAATAATCCTTTCCATCCTCACAGACGTTAAGAAGTTCTTCTTTTTATTAATAAAAGTATTGGTACGTAGCTAAGAGTTGATGTAATTTTGATAAAATGTTCAGGTTTATTTAATCAGACTATTTACATTTCATATGAATAAATTTATACAACAGCATCGGACTGTAAACACAATTCATTTAGGTCTAAACTCAATCAAGTTAGAACCTTAATATTGCAGAATATTAATATAATTTCTGTTTTAAAATGCATATATTGAAAAATACGCTGCTAGTCTGCTAAAGCCAGCTGAACGAAAGGACATGCGAACCTACATTCTGCCACTCTGATTTAGAGTCATTAGGAGCTCAAGAACCACCTGACAACTCACAGAAGCCTAATGGGCATAGACAGATCTATTGGCTACCCTATGTTGCATTAGCTGCTGCAGTCAAACTGGGATCTGAGCAGGGGCTGAGGTGCAGCTTCTGGTATACTCCATCAGCTCCTCCTACCGAGAGAGTGGATATGAGTGAGTGCATATGGGTGAGAGAGACAGAGAGACCAAATCTCCTTCAGACACCCACAGGGACAAAACAGGCCAACAACAAGCATCACAACCCTAATCATTACATGGGTCTCAGTACATGATATCCCTTCATGTGGGGAGGATGCATACAGCTTTCCAGATCTCACACACTGTGGCGTGAGCACTGTAAAGTGCATACTGTTGTTCTTCTGGCTATGGGAAATATTTAGATGTTTTCTGTCATCTATCTGTACCTCCGACCAAAGGTTACTTCTACGCAATGATGATAAAAAGAAATAATATACCTGAAAATGACAATCACTCTTGTATTTAAGCGTGGTTCAAGCATCTGATGAAGCAGATCTTGAAAAGTATATTTTTCAATACAAAGTTTCAGCTTTTTTTACTTTAAATGTTCTGTTGGATTTTAGTTGTAAATAAATAAGCTAAATATACCAAACCTGGCTAGTACAGTATGACTCTTTGTATCTACATGAAAAGTTTTAGAACATTAGATATTTGTCCCAACTTGGAGTAGGGGTTTGGGAGTCCTCCTAGTGCTCTGGCCCTACATATATTTATATTAGTTGGTTTGCAAGTCTTTTCTACAAATTTACAAAAGCCTCGTTAACTGCAGCATAGGAGTGGTTTGTGTGTAAAATATTTGTGCAAACCAAGAGCTTTCAAGTAATTTCAAGTGCATGAAAGTAATAGCCGAGGAATTCATTAACAGTTACAGGTGGCAAACTACCCGGCTGTGGTAAATCGCCCCACATATATCCAAGCACCCCGAAGAAAACAACATTTTCTAAGAGCTACCACAGACAGCAAGCTCTCGTTTTAGGGTCACCCTGTCAACGCAGGCACTCCCCGGCCTGTGACGCAGCCACCCTCGGCTCCTGGCCTGTGGGGAGCAGCTGGCCCCCGATGCCGCCAGCTGTTGCCCCAGGCCTTGTGGGGCCCTGAGCGGCGCTGTGGGGCCGGCCGCCCGCAGGCCCTGTGACTCCCAGGCCCCGCCGGAGGCGGTGGCCGGGGCGCAGAGCCACAGGCTGCTTCGGCAGCGCCTGCTCGGCCCCGGCAGAGCTCTCCCTGAGAGGGAAAATCTTTCCGCCGGCGGCATTTCTCTGAGCGCGGGCGATTGCCAGTCTGGCAGCAAGCTTCCCCCGGTCCTGCGGCCCCACCGGCGAGCCCGGGCCTATCAGTCACGGGCAGGAGGCCCCATCTCCTCTTCTGAGAGACTCCCTAGCTAGAGCGCTTTCAAAGCCGAGGCACAGCCGAGCCACTTTGATTAACCATATTAAATCATTAAATTAACTTTTCCTGAGATATTCATCTGCCGAGCGTAGAAGACTAAAAGGTGAAAAGTAATTATAAACACGTGTCAAGGGAAGGAGGGAACAGCGACCGTGGGCATTCAGAGGGGAAGCCGTCAACAACAATTTTCTCATTATCACGTGTGCAGCCACAACTTCAGCGCTTGGCCATTGTGGCAATGACACAGGCAGGATGAACTGCAAAAAACGTACAAAATTGAAAGAGAAATCTCTTAAGAGGAACACCAGACATCTGTGAATTCTTTTGCAGGATATTTTATTTAAATATTATTTGCAGGTTTCACTAGTGTTCTTCACTGCCCATAATTGGGAGCTGGTAAAATTTAGAGGCTTGTTGATCTCCTGAATTCTACAATGAGAGCGACCTGAATTATAAAATGTATTTCTCCTATTTGCTTGACAAGAGAAGTGTCAGAGGATTGTGATCAGTGGCACAAAATCCAGCTAGAAGCAAGACAGCTGTGGTGTACCCCAGGGGTCATCCCGGGGCCAATACTGTTCAACATCTTCCTTAATGACCTTGATGATGGGGGAAGTGTGCACCCTCAGCAAGTTTGTGGATGATACAAAAGGGCCACTAAGATGATAAAGGGACTGGAGCATGTCTTTTATGAGGAAAGGCTGAGAGAGCTGGGACTAATCAGCCCAGAAAAGAGAAGGCTTAGGGTGATCTATCAATGTGTATAAATACCTGACGGGAGGGAACAAAGGAGAAGGACTCTTCTTAGTAGTGCCTAGTGGCAGGACAAGAGTCAATGGGCACAAATTGAAATACACAAAATTCCACCTGAAAACAAGAAACCACTTTTTTACTGTGAGGGTGCTCAAACACTGGAACAGGCTTCCCACAGAGGAGTATCTCCATCTGTGGAGATATTCAAAACTTGACTGGACATGGTCCTGGGAAACCTGCTCCAGCTGACCTTGCTTGAGCTGGGGAGATGGAATAGATAATCTCAAGAGGTCCCTTCCAAACCCAATGATCCTGCGATTCTGCAATATTCTGGATTCCAAAGGAAAGTAGAAGCAAAAGCTGCTCAAAACCTGCACTGAAACAGTGTGTTCTAAAGCTTCTTTCATTTGTTTAAATACTGATTGTAATTTATATTCCAAATTTTGGTGGCAGCATAGTAACAGCATGTGGAATGCACTGGAATACAAAGTAAAGCAACCCAGCCTTTAGGAAAAAAATTCTTTGATGTGATGTCCCTGTACTTCCTTTATTACTTTCCTGAGTGTGACTGGCTGTATCCAAAGTGTATCAATGTTTTTACATGTTTCTTTGAAGGCAAGATGGGCTAGCACAGTATTCCCTGAACCCCCAAAATTTACACTCTAACTTTATACTCTCATCCTAGAATACAGATCCTGAACACCATGTTGAAATATACTACCTTATCCAATAAACTCCTGGTTCAACGGTCAGAACCTCACTTTAAGGATTTAAATCTGCTGAATATTCCTTTCTTGGATGAAAGGGAAAAAACATTTTGACGTTTTAAAGATTACAAGGGTCAGATCTGAAGGATTTTGGATTCTGAGGAGTCAGAAATAGGCACTTGAGACTGTGGGATTATGCTCATTTCAGGACCTACTTTACCTTAAACATTTAGCTCAGCTTTTTTTCTTCTTGACAAGGGTACAACAGGTTCTTCTGAATTTGACACACGCAGGACAGCCTTCTGGGAAATGGGTAATGCTATTAATAATTTTTTGTTACTGCGCTCCAGTTATGACTCAGGACCCTACTGCACAGAACAGATCATAGTAATTGTTCAAAAGAATTTACAGTCTAAGTATAAACCAAAACACAACAAGGAAAAAAATAAGATAAAGGGTGTTGTCAGTGCCCTCAGATACATTTGCAAGCACCAGATTAAGTAGTGCCTAGGCTTAACAGTGAATAAAAATCTGAACGAGGGAGTGGAAAAATACCAGAGTTGATTCATCAGTGATCCCACTGAGAGCTGTGGTGCTTTCCTCTCTCCTGTTGCATTAGCAAGCCTTGCTGTTGCGCTTACTGTAGCATCTTCTCATGGAATTCAACAAATGAATTTCTAAAGAAATTTCCCTGAAATTAGGGAGAAAATAAGCAAATTTTCCCTTCTCAGCAAACTCAAAGGAAAAGTAAGCAAAGACAGCATCTTCTGGTGGGGTTCTGTGTTTATGTTAAATTTTGATTAACCAGAAAAGATAATTCAGCAGGGAAAGCCACACCTTTTCTTGGGAGTCTCACATTTGTGGGTAACCATTTCCCAATGTCCACAGAGTAGTCTGTCTGCGTAGGCTTCACTGAAATCAATGGGCTGAAGGTAAAATAATTTCAAGATCAGTGATTTAATTTTTCATTTGTCTCAGCTCTGAACTCGGCATGAGGACATGAATTACATATTTCATACAATGCCAAAATTGGAAAATACATAACTAAACTATTAGGCAGCAGTTACAAATAACAAAAGGAAGTGCTTCTTCCACATGCACAAAACTGAATTGGAAAACTTACTGCCATAGCAAGTTACAGAAGCCAAAAGCATAAATGTATTAAAAAAAAGAAAGGCAATTCTACCACAGACCATTAAGCATGATGGTCCAGATGCAACTTTCAGCTCAGGAATTCCACAAACTACCAGCTGAATTTGTATTAACAGGAAGACTCATCCTATGCTTAGCACATTTCTTACATTTTCTTCCTAAGCATCTACAATCTGACATTGTCAGAGAGGTCAATGGTTGAATACAGCCATTCTTAAGTTCACAGGGTCATTTTATTTTGCAGTATTCAACAGCTATCTGTTATAATAGACTAAAGAACTGGGATCCAGTTACTATATCCACTTAATATAAAGGAATGTCTTATTCTTCTGCTTCCTGAAAGCTGTATGCCGATAACCTCTTACCTGTCCAGCCTGGTGTAGACTTTTTCATAACCCTGACACATAATCATGGCACAATGCCAACAAATTAAAACAAAATTTTGGTTCTGACCATCAGCTGTAAATAAGCTATGTAATCCATATGCTTCTACTATGGTCTTTAATTTCTACTAATATAATTTGTATTGCTTTACAGCATAGATAAACAGTATTCAAATCAACAAGTTCATCAAAGAAATCACAGTAAGAATAGAAAGCCCATGCAGTTTTGGTATTGTAAGCACATTACTCACAAATAGTCAAGATATTTCAAACTGAAGAAAACAAAATATGTGCATGTTTGCTCTTGAAAATGTATACATACATTATTTCAGAGAAACAACACAAAACTTATATACTTACGTAAAAACACTAAGCACATATTACCTGGGCTTCAGGAAAGCAGCAATAATATACTGCCTGTGGGCTAAGGCACTTTCTAAAACTGTTATATTGGCCAAAGCTGAGCCAAATCAAAGCATCAGCTTTGGACATTATCTCGTTAGCACTTTTTTAATTGTTATGAATTATAGAATTAATTTTAGAGAGTATATAAACAAATCTATGGTCACAATCTGTTATAATGAAAGTAAGATTTTGTACTATTGCCCCATTTAGTCATCATGTAACTTAATCCAGACTGTTGTCTGTAATATGCTCCCTTCCCAGGCAACTTTGTAGCAGCCAGCTAAGGCAGTCTATTAATAGAGAGCAGAAAGCCAGATCCACGCTATCCTGCCAGGAAGAGAGGTCCCAAAACGTTCTCTGTGTAGCAGAAAGAGAATCCAGTGTTTCTTCCTAAAAACATCTGCCTCCCATGGGTAAAAGGACTCCAGGAAACATCTCATGTGCAGTGGTTCATACAGCTCCTGTCCACAACCCACAGCTCAACAGTGACCAAACCCCATAAACCAAAGGCCCCAAATTCCTTTTATTCCATAATAACCCGCACCTCCATATCATAGTGGTATCAACCAAAGCATCTGATTAACATAAATACATGCTAGTTCCCACTGAAATCAGTTAGGTTTATATGATCAAAATTAGGCAAGTATATCAAGTGCTTTCATATATCAGGTCAAATAGTATCTTATGGGACCCACATTTAGAGTGAATTTACGTGAACTGGATGTAACAACAGGGAAGGAAAAAAAAAAATCACATATACTAAGCAAAAAAAGGCAAACAAAAAAAGCATTTTCCCCCCAGATCATCAATAGGTTGGGAAGGCATACCTTAAATCAAATTGCTTTTTAGTATTTGTGTTGCATCTTAATTTCTATTGTTCTTTGAAGTCAGTATATTGCTATGTATGTGGATGACACAAATACTACCCTTCCAAACGTTAGCTATGCTGTGTATACACAAAAATAGACAATTAATACTTTATAGCTCCACAAAAGGAGGTATAAGCATCCCGTGTTATTAGCTGTACATAAAAAATGGTACTTAACAACATTTACCTGTGAGCATACTAGTGTCAGCAAGCTCAGCACTAGTGATGGGTACATTGGGACCATCCTCTTCATATGCTTTCAAAATGTACTTCTCAATTACACCTATGACCCCAGCAGGTTTGTCCCAGGTGACCTCAATGCTGTAACCATTTATACTGTGAACTCTGGAGGGAGTTGGCACATTTTGTGGAACTGTAGAAGGATAAAATAGAAAATAGAGAAAATGGCAGTTCTAAGGAGACTATTGCCCCTATTCTTCACTTTTAATGGCTGCAGTAAATCAGACTCAACCATTAGCATAAATACAATTTATTAGAGTTGTAACTTTTCAGCATTGATTTAATATGACTGCACATCTTGAGCTATTCAGTTTAAGCTATATTTCAAAACCATCAAAACTCCATCTACATAACATTCCTTCTTGTCTTGTTGCGATTTTCGAAAAACATTTAATGTATCAAACATATTTAAGCATCACTCACAAAGAGAGGAGGTGGATTGTATGTAGCTAACAAGTTCAGGCATTATAATCATACAACTGAATGAAGCAAGACAGTATTGCAATAGAAAAAGGTTTGATATTTATCTGTTGGATATCTAAGACACAGAATGCCACAACTAAGAAACATTTCTAAAAATGTGCATTCTCATTTACAAAAGTACTTCAAAAAATTTAAGCTCTTCCATTTATTTTCATATTGCCACAATACTATACAACTGTCTCAGGGCAAAGCAGAGATTTGTAAGGCCTTTTTGCAAAATCCTTCACTTCTGATCGTTCCATATTATAAAAAGAAAAAAAGAGAAAAAAAGGAAAATGAAGATGTTTAAAAGAACTGGAAAGCCAAGCTCATATATGCATACAGTTGCTAATAATAAAAAAAAAATCATCCCATTTCCCATAACCTTTAACTATTTATTAGATATTACTATACCAAGGAAAGGTCTGGCCAGTAACAACTTCATCACAGATGACTGCACAAGGGATGAAGAGGAAAGGCCCAAGGAACACTATGGCAGGATGATGGATGATGAGTTTGCTGTAAATGCATGTGGACTCCCTAGCCCTGCTGATGACCATTCGCTCTTCTCACCATCAAATAACCTCTTTTTTTGTGATTTTACTGTTTAGTTTCATTAAATATGAATGCAGCCCTGGTTTTTATAAGAAGGGTACCAGAATGGAAAGTATAAAAATACCTGGAAGTTGTGATTCTTGTGTAAAGAAAGAATGTGATACTCTAGGAAAGCTTCAGTTACTACAGTAATATATTGATTTTATTAGTTCTGAAGTGTATCATAGGGCAAGGTAAGCTACTGTATAGCAGATGGTCTTCTCATAAGGGACATAACAAAACCAACTCAAAAATAATTAAATAGCGCAATTATTCTCCAACCCCGGGGAACAGGGACTGCTCAATGTTGTGGTCAGCTTGCAAACATAAATTTATGGTAAACCTTATAGTTGTCACACAGTTGATACAAAAATATGCATGTATTTTCTCTCTTCTGGGTGCTACACAAAATAATGACAGTAAGTTGTATAAGAATGCATTTGCAAGTCCAATATTTACACAGGTATCGTATCATTTTTTAAGATCATACATTGAATATCTTGCATCAAAAGAATTCTCTACATTGATGGAATGCAATTAGGCTTCAATTTAGAGAAGGAGGAAAATTGGTTAAATAAAATATGTGAACTGTAAATCTTCAAAAACTTGCTGGCTCAATAAGCTTTGCAAAAACACTGAACAGAAGAAAAAGGTCCTTTAAGTTTTCTTCATAAAATATATGAAAAATTTGTTCTTTAAGGCTCAGCACATATTATGTTCCTACTTTGAAACCTCATCCACAAACCACATGCTGCTTTTCTAGTAAATATTGCCATATTTTCACACACAATCTATGGACTACTTGTTAAAAGAATCCTCATTCAGCAGCACTGAGCAACATACCCACGCGCAGGTCATGTAAAGAAAAACTTTCACAAGACCCTCTTCTCCCTAGTAACTACAGGGCCTCTTATCTTCCACAGCTTGTGCCTGCTAATCCAGTATATCCTTTCTCTACACTTGATATTGTATAACTAAGTTATACATAGGAAAATACAGATTTACTTACTCCAGCAGACTCGTAACGTGAGGTTAGATGTGCGCGTATGAACATACTTAGATGCATGGCTCTTCCTACTCAATGCAGTTCAATCCTTTCACATTCTTTGCTCTCACATAACTGCATAATCTAATATATATTTGGAAAAGACCTTGAATCATGTGTGGAAGATACTTGCCTGAACACTTTATAGCTGAAGATAGTAATTAGGTACCCATTCAAAGCATTAAGCAGTTTTGCTCCTTCAGAAACACTGTGCAACTTACATTACTCAAAATTGTTGTGGCAGGATTTTCTCCAACCTGACATTAGATAGTTAATGAAAAATGGGAATAAGTAAGCCTTAAAATTATATTTACCTGATTCTCTTGTACGAACACGGGTCCACACACTAGATACTGATCCTCCTTCATTTGAGGCCACCACACTATAAAGGTATTCTTCAAAGAACATAGAGAAGTATAGAGGAGAAAAAACAAACAAACAAACACTGAACACTGTAATACATTAATACAGAATGAAATAAAAATGATGTATTTCAGTTAAGGAACCAATGTGTTACCTGTAAATGGTTGTAGACCACTCTCATAAACACTCTGCTCTTTTCCTCGGTATACTAGGATGGAGTCATTTCCCCTGCAGTTAACAGCACTGTCAGTTGATAGGCATCCATCCAGATTGACTCTGACAGCACTGCTGGACACAGATGCCAAGTTAACGACAGCACCTCGTGTAAATTTAACATCCTTCATGCAACCACCGAAACCTACCAAACAGTAAGGGATTAGTATCACATAAAGAGCTTCAGTCATTAATTAAGAATAGCTTTTGTTCCTTTCAATTCTATATTTTCAGCATTAAAGACTGTAATGTGAATATGTTGACTTCCAACATGACATTCTGTCCCCACTTTCAAGACACTAAGCTGGTAAAAATTCCTGGTATTCTAGCATTGAGTTCCTGCCTTACTGAACTACACTTTCATTGTTATCAATTCCATCCCACAAGGAAATAGCTTTCTGTTTTCTCTTCTGCCACTTCTCTCTTTAAAATTATTTCCATAAAAGTGAGTCTAAATTTGAAAATCAGCTTTCTGCTGCTTGCTAATATTTTGTTAATATACGCTCTTCCTCAAACTGAGAAGAATATCTAGATTAAAAATATAATTAACTTCAGGAGATCACAGAGGTATATCAGTTTATCCTAATGGGGATATAACTGGTATGCTGTTTAAAAAACATACTCTAGAAACATAACCCCAAACTGTTCATTTATGAAAAAAAAAATTAAGTAACTTCATTTTATATTTATTTCTCTATATACTTATATATATTTCTCTGTGTGTGTAACATTCCTTTCAACATTACCAATATGTTAAATGAGTTACTTGCAGTAAAAACACCACTACAAAACTCAGGATGCAGTTGTTAAAATTTCTATATACATCTGTAACTTAATTTACAAAGAAATTAATAACTTGATACAAAATAGTTCTCAAATCTGAGTAAAGTACAATGATTGGTGTTTAACATAAATCCAAAAGTAAACAGTAACCAAACTGAAGACTTCAATTCATTGAAAAATTAACTTTGTAAATTAAAAATCAGCCTCTCACCAATCAGTGTTTTTAGTTTTGTGAAAGCATTGTATTTATATCTTATGTATTTTTATTGCCTTTATTACTGCAAGGTGGCAGATCAGAGTAGTATTTTTACTTAGCCACCCAATTTGAGAATCTAATATCCATACATAGTTCATGCAAAAAGAAAGGGGCACTGAAGGTGGACACCCATTTTGAATCATCCTCTAAAACACCTTCTCTCTCCACAATGCTAGGAATTTAGACAGACTGCTCCTTAAAATGAATACATAACCTCTCAGGAGGGCATGTGGTGGACCCATGCAAAGGCCCACAGACTCTAGCTGAAATTTCTTAAAGTTGTAACTGACACGGAGGTGGGGTGGGAGGAAAAGGATATTTATCCCTCATTTGCCGTGAGCAAAACAACATTCCTTCATTGAAAATTAACTACCAAGCAGCCATTAATTGAGAAAATCTTTTGTAAATATTTATTAAACCGGGAAGGTCTTCATATTCTATTATCATACCATTACATCATTATAGTCCTAAATAAAAGTATGTTTCAAAGCTGTAATGCCTAATCTTGCTCATCTAAATCTACATTTAGGAACACAAAGAATGTTTTTATCTTCAGACACTCTGAATATAAAGTCGCAGCCACCATCTTATTTTGCTGCATGCTGAGGAGGCTCGGCAAAAAAAGTAATGTTTATTGATGTGCCTCAATATGCCATTCAGACATTCACTTTAGATGTTATTTTGCCCTAGATTCTTTGTTCACAGATCTCTTTGCTGCAGGAGTTGCGAATGCATCCACTCAGGAGGCTATACCATCTGCTATGAGGCAACACTGACAGGGTACGACTGGCTAGCTCTTTTGGGCCATAAATATTATGCACACAGAACCTGGAGGAAGATTATAATATATGTGATACCTACAGCTAGAAGAACACTTAAAACAATATTTTTGAGCTATCTGTGAATGCCACTGCATAGATTTGATTCAAACTATTCTTAGGCTGTGAAATCACAAGGCTTCAATGCAGCTCTGCAGAGCTTACTTGAATGCACGCATTCAATGTGAGCTCATGCACTCAAAGCCACTTACTAGATTCCCCACTAATCACTTACTGACTGCTACTTATTTGCCCACAGTATCTGAAAAACACACCAGGACTGATGAATAGCTTCGGAATTAATGAAAAAACACACCGAAACCGTAAACAGAGCTAGTTTAATGGACACTTTTTGACTACAATTCATACAGTAGATCCTTTGGTGGAGGCCATTAGTATCAGGCTATAATTAATGCTTCTCTCTTTTCCCTAGAAATTTGACCTGTTCCAGAAAGAAGGGTCATAGTGGTGGCTAAAACCATGACCATCTCCCCTCCTCCTGATAACATGGAAAACATCATGGTAAAGTAGCCAAAATCCAAATTCAGCATTTTATACTCAATTTTTTAGACCAGAATCAGTATCGCCTAAAAAAGGACTAATAAGCTCTCAACAGTTCTTCCATGTGGCAGCATCCAGCCTCATTACAGAGATTTAAGCTGTTTACTGTCTTCCACTGGTTTTGTATTCCAGATCTGTGAGTGACACAAGTTGATCAAGTGAAACAATTTTGTCTGAACTGGCTTTCTCTGATGAAGATTTGAGATCATCTGGTTGGGCATCTCAGATTACCATTTGCTACTCTCCAGTTCCTCTCCTATGAGTTAGATTGCTTTAGATATCACTGGGTTGGAAGAATTTTTATAGCATTACAAAAGGATCAGGACTAAGTAAAGCTAGATGGGTAGAGATAACTGGTAGTTAATGCAACAATGAGTGGAAGGAAAAATTCACGTTACATGTTCAAGAATTCACACTACCAGCAACAGAATGTCCACTTTGTGCATGACACCAGTTTTTGAAAAACATATGCTCTTCGTGGTGTCACCTTACCTTGTTCTAACCCCAATTCTTTATAAAAATTCTGAATCTCAGATGGGATTCCTCCAACGTAGATGGGTGAGTTTACGTTTAGATGCTGAACACGGGGTTCAAGCATCTGCTCTCTCAGTTCATTCATACTTGCTGAAACTATGGAGCCCTCCTTATTCACGGTGACTTTGTTCCACTTTCCATCACAATAAGACAGTCCTAACCAGAGATCCACTTGTGTAAAGACAATGCCCGTTTTTAAAAAGATGTTTAATATTCCACTCTTCAGTTCAATCTATATATTTTTAAAACAGAAAAAAGATTTTGAAAGAGACATCACATATACAGCAACAACAGACAGTTATTGTTAAAAAATAATCAAGGGAGTCAATGAAGAAGATCAATGAGCAAGACATTTTTATCTTCAGGATAGCAGAAATTACAATAAAATTGTTTACTCAAAACATTCTAAATACAGTGTATCAGTTAATTCAGAATGTAGGAAAATATATTCTGATTTTTTGACAATTGACTTTGGTACTAATGTAGCTAAGTAAAAAGAAAAGACAATGAGCCAGGACTGTTTTGCTTTTTTTGAGAATGAGAAAACAGTGTTTTATCTATCAATTCATTTTTTAGAAGAATGTAACAAGATAATAAGGAAATGAAATGTCAGACCTGATTAAGGTCTTTTTAATTGGCTGGTGAACTCAATTTCAAATTTTTCCAGCATACATTGATTCTGTATTTCATCCTTATTCTTCTAAATCTTGTAAGAAAATAATTGTTTTTGTATGTGCTTTTTGAGATTAATGTGCCAATTCTCCAATAGAAATACATTTTACTTAAATTTTTCACTGCAGAAGTTTCCAAATGCTTTACTGCAAGACTCTTTATCCTAACTGAATGGAACACAAGTGGGCTGAGACTGTAAATTGTCAGGTATAGAGCACTAAACACTCAGGTGATGAACTAGTGGTTGAAAATTATCAATACGTTCACAAAAAGGCATTATTGTTTCCATGCCAAAATCTTATTAAGTGAAATAAAAACTACAGATTTAATATAAATGCTTATCACCAGTATTGACAAACTGACACATTTAGGTTACTGATAATATTAATATTGCGGTATTTGTAATTGGACAGTATTTCCTTAACAGGGACCCCTACTGAAGAAAGAACTCACTACTTGAGGTATCAGGGGCAATACACATCCTAGTTCAGAGTGCACACTGACTGCTTGCTCATGAGACAGAGGGGTTTTGTTTATTTGTTTCTTTGGGGCCACAACTTTTTCTGCTTTCATAAGTTCGTAGCCCTTTGTAGCTAAGGACTCTACAATACAACTGAAGGACAGTTCATTGCACCAATGTTGATGAGTATGGCTCGAAAAAGCAGTCCTTTTGACAAGTCACCATTTTTATCCACTGATGAGAATTAATACGAGCACACTGTGCTGGTGTGAAGAAAGCATTTCAGCTGCATGACTACAATAGTATGCCAGCAAGTCTGCCAGACCTGGAAGCTGGAGAGAGGGCATGGTGTTTGACATGAGGTCACTACTCAGCACATCCCTCTTCCAATTTACTCATCTTGGCATAGTCTTAAGGCAGGCAGTGAATGATGCTTGTGCTTTTTGTGTTGACCTGAACTGACATTTAGAATGCCCAAGTGCAGCTAAAGATAGGGGACCACTGTTCACTTTGAACTGTTCTGCATGGTGAAGATAAAAAAAAAGCAAAGTCCTACATAGATCTAGCATCTCTCTGGTACTGAACATAGGTTCAGAAAAACAACAGATAAATTGTTTGCTCTGGATAAAATTCTGAGACCACTTTAAAAAGAATGCTTGATTGTTAATCTGTCCTTGGAAAATATATTATTACTTTACCAAAAATGCATGAAGATCATCTTATTCTGTCAGACATCTCAGTTACCATCTCTCAACAGAACAAGAGCATTATATCACAGCTCTAAACCTGAGCAGGTTCTCAGTTTAATGCTTAAAAGCATACTTGCTTTTCAGAATTTGGGGTACAAATATTAAGCACCACTGCAATATTTTATTAATACTGTTCTCTATGCACACAATCTTATTTTGGTATACCTGGGCATGTAAGTAAGGTTGGAATTAGGAAAGCCAAAGCTTAGCATGAATCTAGAAAACATGTGGGGCAAGAATAGCTTCTATAGGCCCACTGGCAGGTTGTAGCATCTCTCTGAGATTGATACAGGGACCGATTCTGATTAAAAATGTTATTAATGACCTGGGCAATAGGATGGGGTATACTGTCAGCAAGTTTGCTGTTGATAGCAAAAGGGGCTGCCACGGTATTCTAGACATAGAAAGCAGCTTTGAAGAAAAGGACTGAGGGTCAAGATGGACTGCAAATTGAACACTGGTCAGCAATGTACCCTTGAAATGAAGGCCAACATGCACTGGGCTGTATTAGAAATAAGGTAGGCAGTGGGTCCAGGAAGATGATTCTTCCTCTCAATTCATCACATATGACATACAGTAGACCTATCAGGTCTACTGTATTCAGTTGTAGATACTCCAGTATATGAAAGATACTGGTACACCAGAGTGAATCCAGTGGAGGGGCACCAAGTTGATCAGGGGTTGGAGTACATAACATATGAGTTGAAGCTGAGACAACAGGGTTTGTTGAGTCTTAAGAGTAAGCATGAAGAAAACTTAAATTTTCAACTACCTTATGGGAGGATATAGAGAAGACAGACCCAGACTCTTCTCAGAGGTGCATAGTGAAAGGATGAGAGGCAAAAGACAAGTTGTAATGAGAGAAATCACAGTTAGATATCAGGATTTTTTTTTTTTCTATAACGAGGATGGTCAAAGATTGGAACAGGCTGTAGAATTTAAGAAGCTGTGGACTGTCCATCTGTAAAGAGATGCACAATATGCAAACAGAAAATGCCTGGAGCAACCTTCTCAAAGTTAAGTTGGTCCTGCTTTTAGCAGAGATTTGGAATAAATTACTTCAAAAGGTCCCTTCAACTTAAATTATTTTGTGCTTCTGTATTTCCATGTCTGCAGGGACCAGTCCCTACCTCACCCAATCTGCTTATAAATATATGATTTTGAAGATGAAAGGAATATCCAGCCATAGCTCTCAGAAACAAAACTCAGATAGGATAGGGGCTGCATTAGAGGCTGAATGAGACTTTGTTAATCCTGCCATCCAAAATGGTCTCAGTCAGTGTAGAGCTACAAGAGTGGTTATAGCTTCATCTCCTTTGAACTGGGAAGTCTTCCTGAGATTCAGGAAAACCAGCAGAGACAAGCAATGGACTTCAAAGAACTTGGCAATGACAGTCAGTCTGTGAGCCCTTTGAAAGAAAAATACATGGTAGTGATGTTGATGCTGAACCAGTCTTTCCGGTTCAAAATCAATAAGGTTAAAGAGATGTTCCATACTGGTACTAGCCCTGTTCAGACCTGCAAGCCAGAGGGAAGAGGCCCAAACATAGACAATACCCTCCTCAGAATCAGTCACTCTTTAATGGAAAGGGAATAGGAATCTCTTCCTGATGACAGAGAGAAATCACTGGTGACCAACAGGAATATCACCTTCACAAGACTCACGTGAGTAACAGTCACTTCTTTGCTAATAAAAAGATTTCCACTGTGAGTTCTCAAAATGCTTATTTCACACCCCTCCTTAGTTCCATCACAGGTGATACTTTCATCTTGGACACTGGTTATTTTACTTCATACAGCTATTCAAAAGTGCAATTCTTTTGAAAAAGTTCCTACAGGACTTTTTTCTTACTTTGCAGCTTTGCAGAAGCAAATCATCAGCTACAATGTCTTGGGAGCTGGTGCCACTGTTGCATGTAAGATGGCAGTGCTTAGGCTTTTGCTGCTGTTGAAGTGGTCAGCATCAAAATCAGTAATGCAAACTCTACCAGCAGTCTCAGTACCTTCTTTCAGTCACAAATTCATGAGGAAACACAAGCCGGAGTGAGAGCTAGAGATTCATACTAGTTTATCTGGTCACACTTTGCTCATAATTATTATGCCTGGATCGAAAGAGAATCAGATTGACCTCTCTGGCTTGAGTTAATCCTCAGGGCATGGAAGTCATGGAAGAAGTGACCTTTACATACAGCACCTTTCTAAGACATAATTTTGTCTTGGGCAGAAGACAAGACAGAGTCTTTGGCTGTTTGGTAGCAGGCCAGCCGTGTGTCTAGCTACAGTCATTCCAAAACTATAAAGCTAATAAGAGAGCTGTGACCTATGCAAAGGCAAGGGTCAGGGAATACCATCTTACACTGGCATTCAGGATAAGTGGTATGTCTTGTAATCTGTTTTGCAGTGCAAGTGTCTCCTGACCAAAGCTCCTAACAAAGACATCGTAGCTCATGCGCAACATGCTACACACCTCATTTTCACTTTCTATTAACCTTTTTTTGTGAGCTCAAGTGTACGGAAAAACCTTCTGTCATCATTATGTATGTGTAGAACACAAAGCTGCAAGGGTTGG
Organism: Haliaeetus leucocephalus; assembly: GCF_000737465.1. Lineage (NCBI taxonomy): Eukaryota > Metazoa > Chordata > Aves > Accipitriformes > Accipitridae > Haliaeetus > Haliaeetus leucocephalus. The sequence continues at coordinate 111,452 of NW_010972962.1, read as the reverse complement.
AAAAGCACGCATATACTCATCCTCTCGGAATATCCTCATCTTAAGGCTATGGAGATGTTGAGGTCAGGCGTAAAGTGAGATTAAAAAAATTTCACTTGACTTAGGACAAATGCAAAGAAAAGTATCTAATCACAGTCTTCAGTGCTAAAAATAATATAAAACTGCCAAAAATCTGGAAGTAGGAGTAGAGAAGTGTTTTGTCTCACTACTTTGTGCTTTTGACTGCACTTCCAATTTAGCAAGTCCCCTTTTTCCTTTATAGTCAGAAGCTATTTTCTCATATTTGTTAGTCTTTCACAGAGCAATAGAAAGGAAACAAGGATCACATAGCACAAGAATCTCCAGAAGAATCGAAGCCCCATGTTTGTCCCTGTGAATAGCATTCACATAAATAGTGTCCCTGTATTGTGAATTACACACATGTAAGTCTTTTTAGGGTGGGACAGTAGTGTGTGTATAGCATTTCACGAACTTGGTTATTACTTGAGGGCAAAACTGAAGTAATAACATGTAATTAGCAAGATTTGTTACTGGAACTCATTATAATTTTTGAACTAAGGCTGCTTGAAAAAGAGGAAGCAATCGGGTCAAGCAGAATTCAAAATCCAGGAAAAAATTATCTGCTGGAAAAGTCAGTAACATAAAAAGTAAATATAGAGCAAGTTATAGTTGACCTGAAAAGGAGAAAAATTTATTTATACATTTTAGGTCACAAGTTTAAAAGAAAAGGCACATTAGATGTAATGCCATGCAATAAAACAGGCTGTGACATGACAGCCATTAGCAAAACAGCTACATTATAATAAATAAATGAAATTCAATAAAAATGCAGAAAGAGCAGATTAGGTCATAAAAAGTAACAATACCCTCAAAAATCTCTAAATGTAAATGATTACTTCTTGGACCAACTAAAAAGATATATTACTTTCAGTGTAATACCTACTAGTTGGTGCAAGTAGTAACTACAGTTGACCCACTAAGTAATGGTGACCAGAGCTTAATTACATTCAAAATCCTTGGGGGGAGAAACAGATGAAAATCCAGAGTCATGTAACTAATAAAAAAATTTGAAAAACTGCAACATATTCAGTCTTAAACAAAATCCTGGAAAACATGGAATCACCAGTACTTCTGAGCATATAACAGTCTTATTTAACAGACACCAGAAAGAAAGTTCATCGGCATTATCTCACAAATTTGCCTAATAATACAGGATTTATGCAGCCTCCTCTACAGTGTTGGGGAAACAGTCATAGGGATGAGATGGGATTAAGCTGGACCACTAATTTCTGTCCTTATGTTTCAAGTCAAAATGAAGAAAACATATTGATTATAAAATATACATATACCTTAAAGAGAAAGCTTTATTAGGATACCAGCCAACTTGCATCATGAACTTTCTGATTTACAATTTAATTGATTTTGTTCTAGTATGAGAACTGGGAAATTGGGTAACTCTATACTTTCCCAGGAATGAAGTGAAAGCTTTTAACGCACGTCTTCTATTCTCTTTTCTAATCACTTCTAATCCAGCAAAGAGAATAATTCTGCTTTTCATATATTGATATCTTCCTTATTTATGATATAAAGGTAACTTATTCTGAGCATTTGTTGGAGTCTTTTTGCTCCCCTTACACTTCGCTATGCACAGCATTTCAAAAATAATAAAACACAAAAATAACTTATGGTTTGAAATTTCTTTAAGTGCTGGACATATCTTAGTAGACAAAACTCATAGGTCATATCTGAATACAGTTATTCCTATTTCTGAACTTACTGCAAGATAATCTGGGCCATCTTTGTTGTATACAAAGAAAAGCAATCCATTCAGTTGATCTGTTTTAAATTTGAATGAGATCTCAAATTCCAGTCCACCACTGAAAACATCTGAATGCAGTTCCAAGAACCCTTGAAAGAAAGTGAATACATATATAAGTTAGTCAAATACATAAATAAATAGGTTCAAGAAACCAAAAGCATAAATCTAGGTGCTACTTTCTACTTCGACATGAAGAACTCAGAGGTTTCAAGATTCAGGTTTACAAATTTATCACTCGGCTTTGTAAGGGACAGTTATCCATAATGTACAACAAATGTGCAACAAACCAAACTGGTGCAATTTCCTAAATTTTGTTACCTGGCATTTTTTTGATACATTATAGGAATCTGTGTCTCTTCAAAAGTGAAACTTCACCTTTCACATGCACATCAGTCTGCACACAGTTACAGCAGCACTACTTGTCTATGAATGCAATTCTTCTTTCATGCGCTAGTCTTCTGTAAACCCAGAAACCAAATTTTAAACCATTCAAAAATAATCCTATATAACTAAAACTGCTTTGAAAAGCAGATCACTGCAATACTTTTGATATGATCACCTTTTATATCTTAAGAACACACTTGGCTAGTGCAATAGTACAGCAACCTACCTTTGCCAAGAAAATGTGCTCCTTCTGAGAGGACAATGGGGCATCCTTCCCAAATATGATAGACGTTGTTTTGCTCTTCAGCATCCTGCCAGTTCAAAGATTCCCAGTTTTCATAGGGAGTATGCACTTTTTTCAAAAATATGTCACTGAGACACCCTACAAATCCTTTCTGGACTATCATCTTCATCCCTGCAAAAAAGGAAAATAATTTTTTTAAGCCAATCACCTGCAACTAAACACAGGGATTAATTTATATGTTTTATACATGCTCACCCTATTATATATGTGCATGTGTGCATTGATAACCAGCCATCAATGACTTCATAAAGCTGGTCTCTAAGCTAAATCCAGATTACTGAATGCGTATAGTCACTAAAGACAGCAGCTACTGCTATGCAGCTGGAAAATATTAAACTTTTTGAGATTTTGCATACAGGTACTTTCAGAACAACAGTGTAAATCTACTCCATGAAGATTCCAAGGAAAGTTTTCAGGTTTATGCTCTTTAAACAAAACAATAATTGTGAAGAAAAGCATGCATCTGCTGAATAGGAAGAAACAGTGTTACAAAAGCTAAGACAGATGAATACGTGTTTAGAAGCTTCATCGGAAAGTTTTTCTTTCCTTGTTTGGATAAAACCCCCCCAGCGATTCATGGCTGCTATATCTTTTTTTTTCACTGGGGACAAAAAAATAAAGCAGGTTTCATAGATGGCCTTCTCTTGAATGGTATTTATAGTCAATCTCATTTTGACTATTTAGCTGGCGTTTTTGAGGGAGGCATTCTGGATTACTTTATGAACCAAAGTTTTAGAAGAACACATGCACATATTTCTGGTTTGAATAAAGTGACATAAAGAAGGAAAGACGGAGTTGTACTCTAGTGTACCTCACATGAAGTCATCAACTAGATTTCACGTCCTTCTCAGTGGTGGGAACACAAACTTAAACAATTTGGCTTTCAGGTTAATATGAAAAAAACCAAAAGCCTGGATATGAAACCACAGAGAATAGCTGATTGTATATTGGTTTTATATGCAGTCACCTCTCTCTTATCTGCTGTTAGAATACACACTTGCCATATATACCAAGTTTATGTATGAAAACATATGTTTATTGATTCTTCTGGAAGACAGCTACAATTCAGCTCCACCTAAATACAGCTGTAGAATACAGCTATATTCACACACCACTGAGTTCAATGCAACAATCCCTGAAGGATCCAAACCTGCACTAAAAAAGGCTACCATGTTGTATCCCTGCACCCAGGTGGGATGCATAGCCCTGTGGTTAAGCTAATAAAACAATTTGTATGTGTACATTAGAAAAGAATTTGGGAGTCCAGAATGTAAAGCATACGTAAGTTTCACATGCATACCAGTTCAGTGTATAAAATCCATTAAAATGTACACAGACCTCATATACTGCTTTACTGCTGATGAAATCAGCTATATAGATATTTCAATCTATCCCAAAAGATATGTACAGACTTATTTTTTATTAAAACAATTATGTAAATAATTATGCAAAGTAATTACTGTCCTCATGTTTCTGACACAATGTCAATACAGCCTATAGCACTGGGAAAGCAGTTAAGTCAGTGCCACTGTCTAGGATTTGTTATATCACAATCATACTCACCTACATCCTTTCTTACAATAGTGTAACCCTGTGGAAGTCCTCCAACAAAAACTCCCGTGTTCTCTCCAATTATGGTACTGCCACTAGTTGCTATGGAAGAACCTGAACAAAATAGGTCATTATTCTTGTGTTCAATGCTTTCAACAGATTTTCAACTCAATAACAGAATATTGGTATTTGATTAAAAAGAGGTTAATGTTACACAATATCCTAATACTTTCCCGTACATATCCGGGAAATGTTTACAGCTCTATTTTACAAAAGAATATTAACACAATCATAGATTTACAAGCACAAAAAGACAAACTCCTCCCACTTAGTATTAAATTATCAAAAATTCACAGTGGACAGATACCTCAGATGCACAGACAAAACAGTAGTGATTTTGTCAGAAAACTGAGTGAATTTTTTGCTTTATGGATGAACATAGGTAGTGGAAAAGTAAGCAAGTGAGCAATACCCTGAGTAACACTAAAATAATAAAGCAAAATGGAACTGAATTGATTACCTGTGTACTGCCCATCCACTGTGATTTTTCCCAGTGCTTGAATTCTTGTAGCGATTATTTGGTGCCAACTGTTATCATTGTACTCTTTTCCACCATCATTAGTTGGAGTAACTGCTACAGCAGATCCCTTTTTATTAACAGAAGAATCTGATTTAGAATATTATGAAGGCACGATTTAGAATTATACCTTACTATTTACAACACTTTGGTATATAACATCTAAAAATAAAGACAGAAGTCCTCAAGTCCTCTGTTTAACTTCTTTTGGAATACTGAACGATGTTTAGGACTGATTTCCCCACTAAATTAACCTTCTCAAATAATAAATGAGGGATCAAGGATCCAGTTCAGTTTCTATTAAAAATAGAAAACCCTGTGTAGCTCTCCTAATAAAGACAAGGATGAGGCGCAAATTATTGAGGGTCATGTCACTCTGATTTTTTTTTTATTTATTTTTTAAATTAAGTCTCTATTTAACTACTTCATGGATTGCTGTCATTGTGAAGTTTGATGGCCATGATTCAATGTGCCACCCACAGAAAGCAACTGCATATCAGGATTGTTGACTGCAGCACCTGTCTACAGGAAGGGACCCAAAAAAGAGGTGTATTTATAGGACAGTATGAAGATGCATGTTCTGTCCCTGTTAACCTGGTATCAAAAGGACTTGAATTTTTAGTTGAGCAAGTATAATACATCTATGAAGGAAAAGGTCGTACCAAGAGATTCAGGGTGGCGGGGGGGGGGGAGGGAAGGGTAGTTATTGAGGATGTTTTTACCGTACAAGGGATGCTTGTAAAAATGTTTTTAAATTTAACTAGAATTTTTACCTGGTTTTATTAAAACAAAAAAATTATAATGATATGAGGGGGTGAATTCAGAGACATCCATGACAAAATACAGAGAAATCTTTTCTGAATTGCTAAGAGGAATATAACAGATGTGGTTGCCAAACCAAATCTCAAGACTGTAAACAACGAAAAAAAATAGCACGTAAATTCATATAATGATGCAATAAAAATAAAATTAATGTATTTCAAGAATTTTCCTGAGATTTATATCCAAATAATCATCTAACTTTCCAATAATTCCTCTAATATTGTCTCAGGACTTTATACTGTACTCGAACCCTGTGGGAACTCGAAGTTATTCTGTTGAATTGATGAAATAGAATTGTCCTTTGTAGCAAGCAACTACTGAATGGAAAAACATTTCTTTGCATAGGTACTACATAATATTAAAGAATCATGACTTCTGCAGCTACTTTATGGCCTGAGACAGGCTTCAAAAAAACAATTTCCAAAAAATATATAAAAGAAAAATAAGTTTCCTTATAATTTGGGGGTCTAGCTTGTTACTTTGTAGTAGCAAACCAGACAGTTCAGATTTTTTTTTTTTTTTTCCAGATCTTCTAGCACTCTTTCTGGCTCAAAGACCTTAAAGTTACGCACACAAAGAATACCTGTTGATAAAAACAACCACCTATTGCGATTAATACTAAAATCCTTTTGTTAAAGTTTAGTATTCTGCCTTTAGTGATGTGCATCTATTAGAAATTGCTTTTCAGCATATAGATTTATGAACAGAGTATACATTTTACAGTACATTTTGAATTGGAGACTGTCACTGTGTATCTTATGTATGAAAATATATAGGAAGTGTACATATCTATATGATTACAGAAAAAATAATTTCCCACGAATATTTACAGCATGTTTCCTACTCCATTCAGCCAACATCTTGGTACTGAGGCAGTTTGTACAGCAGTCCTCTGTCCCATGATAACAATACAAAGCTATGTATCTATACATACTAATGTGCACTTTTTCATATACTATTTTTTATTGTCTTCTCTCCTATTTCAACATTTTAATATTTTACAAACACACATTTCATTATCGTAGTTTAATAATTAAAACCAGAACTGGTGTCATGCCCAATTAATGTGCCCTGCTAGCATGCCCATTAGTTTTTCCATTAGTGAATTCAACAATACTAATGGGATTACTAGCATGGGATGCTAATTGGGCGTGACATAAGAAACTGGCTTACTTCTTAGCATACCCTTGCTAATGATGAAATTAATGAGCATTTTATTAAATGCTGTCTCATCAAAGTGTACTTAGTTAGCGTTAAAATTGTTACAAACGATGCTGCATTCTAAAGATCAGGTGCCTGAATAAGTGGTTCTTCATATTGTTTGGCAACAGTCTAGAGCATTAACGGGTTTATATATCAGAAACCACATTTATTTGTAACCAGTTCAATCTGGGACCACGCTACCACATGTGCTAAACTGTGCTTAATTTTGGGGGGGCAAAGTGAGAAAAAAAGATGGCGTCCAGAGTTCAGCATGCACTGCATTGGAGGCTTCTGTACGACATTTTATCCAGAACTACCCAAGTGACTCAGTGATCACATTCAGGGATCCTGTTGTGAAATGGCTTGTTGTGCATTTTGGAAATCACACATAGGGAACCAAATCTGGATTAGTTTGCTGAGCCATACAGTAAGTCTTAATTTTTAGTAGCTCTCAGTAATAACTAAGTAAAGATGAATCTCTGTGGCTCTTCAAGCTGATGTTTACGTTCATGAAAATACATAGGAACATCACAAATATGGGTCTTCAAAGATACTGTGTAGGTGCCAAAGTCTGAATGTAACTACACTTCTCCCAGTCAAGTTCTTTCAATGCCCAAACTCCTACCACTGAGAAGATGAACAAATACTAAAGTTTTGCCAATGCCAAGCAGCAAGGTATAGTTGGGATCATAGCTAGGTGTTCTCTATCTTCATTTTGGGGGGGGAGTAACATCTCACCCTCAGCCTCCGCATGAACCACAGGCAAGAAAAGTATCTTGTGTTCCTCTTTTTTGCTGTAAAGTTTAGTAAATGGATCATCTTTTAAAATGCAAAAGTTGGATTCAGTTCCCTCCATACTGCGAGAAGAATTCCAATACTCTATCCTCAGACTGTCCTAATCACCAAGGAAAAAGGTGCTCCAGATTGGCCTTAAATTTCCACTGCTAGTGATTTCACTTTGTATAAAATATTCAGCGCTTCCCTGGGAAAAAGATTGAACAAATGACCTGTAGCCACTGAGACATAACTATAAATTCAGCTAGAGTTGCCTGTGTAATTTAGGGTTGGATGAAAAGGCATTATGATGAGAAGAAAATCCACAGACAGGTGAAGGTTTGCAGGCACACTGGGTTTGGAGGAAGGTTTATGGAACAACTTGATTATGCAGACAAGACTGAGGAAGACATCTGTTAGCAAAAAACCTCACGCTTCCTGGACCATGAGTAGAAACCTGCAAAGAATGACAGTAAAACAATAAGGAAGGAAAAAAGAGCAGCTAGACAATACAAAAGGGAGACAAAAGAGATAGTCAGACAACAGCTAGATGAATAGTGGTGTACATGAAGTTGAGAGAAGTACGAATGGACAGGAAGAAAAGGATTTGAAATTAACACTTAGAGAAGGAAGAAGTTAGGCTACTGAAGACTCCCCACTAAGAAGACTTGGCAGGAGTATCCCTAGAGCAGCTACAACAAAGAGAGAATGCGCTACTGATCATGAGCAAAGATACATACCAGAATCCTGAAAGGGACTAAGGGTAAAAATAATTAACCTGCAAGAGGACACAGCTGGAAGGGAGCACAGAACATTACACCATGCTGCTCTAGATAAACAGCAGCAGAGACACAATTGTCACCAAGAAGAATTTTTGCCATTTTTAAGAGAAGAGCACAAAGGCAGGGCCATAAATGCTTATCATATATGCCATGACCATAATTAGAGAAAATAATGCATACAAACTGGTTGGGAAATCATATGATGTTAATAAGTAGTAATTAAAGCATTTGCACACTAATGCAAACTGTTATACGCAAATGAAGGAATAAGAATTGCTGCTACAGAACATGATAGCTGATGTTATAGGATAGGAATGGCAAATAATGGCAAAAAGAAAAAAGACTGAAACTATGTAGAAAACATAGAAACAAAGGTAAACATAGTAAGGTAGCACAGCATATTAAGGATAAGAAGAGTGAAAAATTTTGATAACTGAATTTTCACAGGCTAAAGTTTTTGAAAAGGATACTACAAGAAACATACTGATGTAAGCCACAGTACCCTGCTTCTGAATCTGAGAATGCACGGGAATCTCTTCCACGTTATTAATGAGAAATTAGAAAGCATTAGCTTTCAAGATAGTAAATCAAATGTTAAGACCTACACTATTCCTGAATGCCTTGAATGACAGGAGTTTTTTTCTATAACAGTCGCTGAAGCAGCAATATAGGCTATTTTAGACTTTATAAGAGGGAACAATATGGAAGTTATGATCCTAAAAATCAGCATGGGACAGAGTTGTCCGATTCAAATGAAACAGAAAGATAAACAAGTAATTTGTTAAAATTCAATATAGTAACTATTGAAAATAGTAGCTGAACTGAGAAGGTCAGGGGACTGAATATGGATGAGACCTGCATTTTTTACAGTTAAAAGACAGGGAAAAAAGAAGAAGTATAAGAAAAAAGCCTCAAACCAGCCACTGTCCCACCTGTCCCTCTCCCCCTCACCCCCAAATACTGTGAATCCAAACAAATACATCTTCCAGGGAATGAGTCCAACCCAGCTGACATAAAGCTAGTTCAGAAGGAGCAAATCTGCAAGAAGGTCTAGGAATACTATTTGAAGCACTAAAATGCTCGTTGAAAGATATCCACTCCCATTAAAACAAACAACAACAACAACAAAATCAGACTATTACACCTAGAAAGATCTTGCAAATGAAATAAAAATTCCTTTTCAATTAAGTGAAATTGTAAGTGTAAAAGAGCTAAAACAGAACTAGTACGTATTAAAATGTGGATGAGAGCAACATTAACAACAATGTTAAGCATGGTGCCCAAAAAATCGAAGTACACACTGACTCAGTTTGCAACAAGGAAAAGAAGATGAAGTCTGTGTGTAAATGCAGTGCAAATAATAGACATTTATATCTTAGGGTCAGAAGTAGAATTAATGTTTTCTAGCACAGGGATCACATATACGCTAGCCTCTGCAGCACTACGCCTCCTCTACAGATCCTCCAAAGCTGAAGAGGAGCTTCACTGCTGCACAACACCTCTGCATGTTCATGGAGCACCAGTGCCTGGACCATGGCAGAGCTCAGGAAGCAAAGGTTAACAGTGGATCCATTAAGCATTTCTCTTCAACCCTCCGGAGTAGTCGACACAACACCAATCACACAATTAGACACTGAGGTATGACGGAAGGTATGGCTGATATAGCAACCAGGCATTCCAGCAACGCGGAGGCAGCAGTGACCTTACAAAAAGGATGCACATATATGGATACATATGATACCACATTCTGCCAACATCATTAGAAAATCCGATAATTACTTACAGTTTCTTGCATATTTATGAAATATAAGTGAGTCTGTAATGCTTTGTTATTCCACGAGGAGATCCAGTTTTGGGGTGGAGAGAAAACAGAAAATACCCAAACAGAAATGCAAGGAATGTGGCCTTATTTTTAATTTTGTGGAATTTATTTCATAATATTTCCCTCATTATTTACATCTGTGCTATGTTCATTATTACTAGACGTGAGAGACTACTTTCATCACATTAATGGCAACACACTGATTTCAGTAGGAAAAGACAAAGTCTCAAGATGGGAGGCTTAAAAATAATTGACTAAAAATATATTTAACCTTTATTTGCTAATTTAAAAACTAGTTCTGCCCACTTTTGAAATCTTGATACTTTAAGCTGTAGTGGTATTTGGTGGTACTGACAAAACAACCCAACTCATAAAAATACAAAAATAAAGCCGTGAATTGTGGCATATGTAACAAAAAATGAGCAAAGCTTTAGTGTTTCAGTGTTTCGCTCCCCCGAATCTCCAGTTACCTAATGGTTCTGAAGAGTCAGTTAACTTGTATCAATAATAATAATTAAAAAAATAATAAAAAAAGATAAGTATGTAAAGAAGTACTGAAAGAAATAATATAAGCTATTTTTATAGGATCCTGTCTTTTGTTGTACCTGTGGATCAAAAAGAAAGTAAGGACGCCCACTCCTCAGTTGAAGTGCAATGTATTCCTCTTGATTCCCAGGTGATGCAGAGAAAAAAATCAAACCATCAGGTTCCTGGGTTCTAAACTTCACCTTAATACCTGGTTAGGAAAAGCAAGCAGATGGTTAATGTCAAAAATGGTTCTTATGCATTCTAACAGTGTATTTACAAACAAGAAGTTGTTTTAAAACCAGCAGTAAAATGGCAAACCAAAATCATGGCAGTTTTGTTCACCTAAAACCCCTGCCAGTCATTGCAGAAGTTTTACTAATCCAGACTGAATCAGCCTTTGAGAGAAATATCTGTGATTTCAGAGCCCTTACCCATCTGTAAATAAGATATACAATTATGACTTATGCTGTTGAGTAACTTCTTTCTTAAAAAAAAAGTAATTCGGATATTAGCATACTATTCTAATAGTTGATGGTTTATATGTGGATTTTCATTTGTCCCTTAACATTTCTATTGGTAAAGTAGGAATAAGGCTCCTGCATGGAAGGATTTCTATGAAGAATAGTGGGGAGTTGGTTCCAAAAGATACATAGATATACACACACACATATTTATATGTATATTTTTAGATATTCTTTTATAAATACATATATCCAAGTGCACAAAGAACACCTGAGAAGAATAATTTTTAACAAAAATTGGAAATATCCTAGGAATAACTGATGAACTAAGCTTAATTAAGAACTTTCCAGATCATTATCAATAGTCCTCCATTTGGCTTCTGATAAAATATTGTCTCAGCACATGAAATATCATTCAAATGACATACAAGGAAAAAAAACTTAGGTTTTTTACATTACGTATCAAAACAACAAGCTAATTAAACAGCTTGTAAATATTGGAATATTGTTGTCCAAGGTATAAACTTACTCAGTAACTATCTAAGGACACATTAAGTAAACAATTCATACATTATGTATCCAGTTTCAAGAAGTATAATTATGAATAAACAAGTTTTGGGTAACCACCAATCTTTTAAGATTATAATGCCTTTCTTTTAAGCTACAGAAACAAATAAGAAAATTACAAAACCATACACCCAATTTAGCCCAACTTTTCTAACATGCAAATCCAGATATCGCAGGCTGGGTCTGTGGTGGAGCCATGCCTTTACTGTACTAATTTTTTTGCAAAGGGAAATGAAAAGGCAGCGATAGCAACATCTACCCATAATATGCACTTCCATAACATTTCTACATAAAATGTTTTTTACAGAACAGGATAATTTATTGAGTTTTACCCAACTTCATCAAACTATTCAGTCTTTTCACACATGTTTTCCCTATCTTATGTCAGGCAGAAAACAGTGAGAAAAGTCTTCCTTGTACACAGCATCTATACCTTTAAAAATTTAAAAAAATTATAATTCTGATACACACTGACACTAGATCATGCTTGTTAATTACCTATACCCATAAGAAATACCCTTTGACACCATCTCCTAATCACATAAATGTTTTCATGCAAATCACATGATACAGTCACAGATACGAAACATATTCTCTAGGCAATGAAAATCAGTCATACTATTAAAATACCTGCAAAAAGCAGCTACATAAGTAACACCCAGCAAACAAAAAACTCAACAGTGTCCATACTTAAGGAAAAGCATAGCTTTGCCCGACTCAGAAATAACCACTATTGCTGTACTTTGAGGTTCCAGGTACTTCCAGCAGCAGTATCTGCTGGAGAGGCTGAGACTGATGGCCTCTAATCCCAGCACTGGAGAGCACAGTTAATTTAACAAACTGCCAGTATTTTTATTGAGCTGCCAAAAGGCATTTCTGAAGACCAGAGGATCCCTCCTCACACCTAATTCAGAAGGACAAATACAAACAAAATAATTGAGTTTCTGCAAAACCACCATTGTTTTATAATGTTGTGTTAGAAAATATAAATTAAATCATTCATAACCGTAATATTGCAGTAATTCTAAAAGTCTTCAAATGTTATGCAGGAGCTTTCTTTCCTCTTTGGATATAGAAGAGCCTTACAAACCTTAACTCCTGCCTGTAGAGCTACCATAGCTTCATATAAAGTATTGATGAGTCAGAACCATCATTTTCAGTCATAGCCCATACAGCAAATTCTTCCAAATTTATTTGCTACCTATTACATAATTCAGAAAAGGACTCCGTCTCTTTAAGTTTAGGTATCTTTGGAGTTTCTCATGAGATAAGGAAGTTCATATAAGCTAGCTCTAAATAAATACTTTCATACATCAATATTTTCTTGTGTTTCTAGAACTGAGTGCAATGGAGAAACCAAATATTAAGCAAACTTCTGCCCCATAGATAATATTATCACTGGAAGATAAGAACTTGTGAAATTAATATTTTACACAGGATCATACTAATTAAAAAAAAAAAAATCTGAAAAGATTTCTCAAGTCCAGGTTGGACCTCATGGTCAAAATAAAACATAGCCAGAAATCCCATTCAGACTTGTAACACTAAGTGTATGTCATTTTTCTGCCTTATTGACACTGAGCACTGAAAATGGACCTTACTTAACCTGAACACAGAAAGCTTTCCTTTGAAAATCTGAAAAGTTTCAAAGAACTTGAAAACCACATGGGATCACCAGAAAAACCTTCTTTTTTGGGGCGGGAGAGGAGAGTAGAGGAGATTTTGCAGGAAGGTTTCTCAAAGACTTGTGTCTACTGTTTCAATATGCATGTCTAAAACCTTAACTTCAATGTTAAATATAACAGATAAATAGAAACATAAATAAAATAGTGACATTACAATTACTTCTGTAATTTGTCATATACTGAACCTGCATCTCAGCCACACTACTGATGCTACTAAATCTTGGATGGAAAACATGACCATCTGTGGGGCATAGTAGGAATGTACTTTTAATCAACTGAACCTTGAATTGCAACTGAAGAATTCACCTAACAGGCCTGTTTACGTGACAAAAAGGATTGGTCCATAAGGAGTTATAATTTCTGGGGTAAAAAACAACAGGAAATTTTACTACAAATTAAACATTAAAGTACCTCATTCAAATAAAATCTTTAATTCCATTTCAAATTACAGCTGCAATTGGAGAAGCTGTCAGAATTCCTTTAATTGTAAATAATTTCTTCAATTTCTGTAATTGAATTTCTTTAATTATAATGGCATTGTACAAAACATAATACAAGCATTGTATACAGTGAACATAAAAGACAAAAAGAAGAATACAGATTAATAAAAGGGCAAGTAAAAAAATTACTAATATTAATGTTTAATAGTAATATTTAATGTTTTAAAGTGTCCCACAGCGTGTTAGAGCAGACTAACCTTCGTCAGGATCTACCTAGTTTCAACTTACGCAGTAGCGGATTGTAATCAGGTTTTTATCCTAGTTTCAAAGATGGCACATCCAGGTTAGTAGAGGAATGAGGATGTGAGTGATGAATGCGGGCATTTTAAAGGCATTCAGCTGAGAAGCAATATCAGCATGCTACCCTGTCAGTGCACACAGTTTTGAGAGTTCCTTTTAGTAACAGGCTGATATTAAAAGTAAAAAGATGTACTCACTACAATGTCAGATGAGTCAGAACCCAGTTTTTTATCTAATACAGAAAAGGCATAATGAGCGATTTTTATAGCACCTCTTTGCCTCCCTCATGTAAGTTTAGCAAGTCTAAGAACTTCAGCAACATTCAGCCTCAGATTCACGTCTGGATTCAGATTCTTCTGGCGCAATTCAATATGGCTTGCAAGATCTGCACGAAAGTATTTAACAGGCAAGAATGTGCTCTTGAGAGGCTGGCTGCAGTTTTTGCTTAAAGCAAGTTTACAGAGCACACGGGGTTATTTTGAGTTTAGAAAAGGAACCTGGTAGTCAGGGGAAAATATTAATAAATTAGAGCAGCTCCCATATTAGCATAACATATACTAATAATTTATAATTATTACAGTAATAGAAATCACTTCTGAATAATGCTAAACATTTTTTCTTGCAAAATAAAAAGTTTAAAATCGTTTTTGTTTGACCAAGAAACTATTCACCCAGACTAAAGGGTTTTGCTTCCTGTGAAACATCTTTCCAATTTAAATTAATTTAATTTAGTTTTGGGCTTTTTTGTTTTTTTTTTAAATCAGCATTTCAAAATACAAAAAACATTCACAGTACTAAAAAAATTGTGTTTTGACTTTTTGAAATTTTGGAAAGAGGAGTTGAGGGGAGAATGTAAGCAGAGGGGCAAGGTAATTGAAGACGTCTTTCACAATAACAGCTGAGAGATTTCAGCAAAGTGGCCTACTTAAAACTAATCTCTTTGTCCCATCACTCAGCTAAAACACCTGTAAAGTACCTTTCTGTACAACTGGACGTTCAGAGTCCAGCTCAAAATAGCCAACAAGTATAAGTTATTAGACTCATTAAATACACAGAATTTGCTACAAGTCCCAGAAGTCCCATGCCCCTTCACCAAAACCTATGTATTACCACATGAACAAATCTGTCCCAAAGTGTCAAGAACAGCCACATAAATGTATTTCCAACCTGGATGTGGTCAGCAAGAATAGTGTTAGTTTAAATTTCATAAATACATCAGATCCCAACCCATATCCATAAGATTAAAAAGAATAATAATTGGATACCCTAGCATATTATGGACATTTTCTTTGTGGACTTAGGAAATTATAAGAGGAAACCAGTGTACATTATGATTGGAAAACATAAGAAAACCAAACCTGCCTAATATCTGGATAATCACAAAGCATTATTAGAAATGAATTTTGCATAATCTGTGAAGCACATCCATTTTCAGTGCAATTTCTCCCAGAACCATAGAATTGTACAAACACAATTTGCATTTCTATTCTACTTATATCATTATATGAAATGGTGTAAATAATTATGTAATGTACATTCCAATCAAATGAACAGAAAATTGTTGGCAAAGAAAGCGATCTCTTTATGCTTACTAAAGCCCTTATTTGTGCATAACGCCAACTAAAATGAATAGAAATTATATGTAAAATTTTGACTACAGCATTAGGCTCTCAGCAGTCCCTTCAAGATGACAAACGTTAAGCATTTACTTAACATTAAGACTGTGTACAAATGCTTTTGCCTAATCAAAGTACATCTTCCCACAGAAATCATAAAACCAAATTTGTTTTTAACTGGGGAGCGGATAAATGGGGAGTAAAGCTCTCAGTTACCATACACTTCCACTGAATTAATATTTAGTCATTATTCTCACTGTGAGAGCGATTCTGCATGCTACATGTCATTACAATAGCAAAAACACATTTTAATTTTTTTTTTTTTTTTAAATAAGAAAATGCACCTTTCAAAAAAATAAGGAGACTTCACAAAAATGGATCGGTATTTAAAGCCATTTCACATAATGGACAGTGGAATTGGAGGAAAAGAAGGAACTCAGAGAACGCTTTCCTGGACATACTCATGAAGATCCTCTGCTGAATACAAGGAGTTCTTCATACTTTGTGATCGCCTATAGCTTTATGGATTTTGTTGAGAGAAGAAGCTGGAAAGTATTCTTCCCAATTCTGTCCAACATCTTTTGTTGTCTTTGGTACAGGAACAGGCTCCATCTTTTTCTGTTACCTTAATGTGTTTGAAAATATTTTCAAAGTGCATCATCACAAACATGACACAGAGTTAGTAGTTCCATTGATGAAGTAAATGCTGTTCATTTTTAAGTTGCTTTAGTTTTTAGTAGAAATTTAAAATACATACTTAAAAGTTTTATATATATGTCCATACTCATATGTACACACACATATATACTTGTACAGGCAAACACACAAAAAAATTTTCCCAAACTTTTTCCGAACTGTAAGTGGAGTGTCCAATTGCAGGTCAGCAGCCCCTTTTCTTTTGTGATGATAGTAAAACCAGGAGAAGCTAAAAATCCATTGCTTTTAAAATTAGACTGTGCAAACCCCCCATATTTTGAAAAAGTCTAACTTTATTCAGAATGACACAATTCAAAGACTTTTTATATACTCTTAATACCTCAAACTGACAAAAAGCTAAGTCAAACTACAAGGTTGAACAAGCATAAACACAGAATACGATGACTGATTGAAAGGGGGAAAATACATAACACCTCTTTTGGAAAACAACTATCAGGCAAAATCCAAAATCCTCTCGATGAGAGCTGAGTATTTCTTTTACACTAAAATGACTAATTTGATACCTGTTTTTTCTTATTTTGCTTGCTACCCCATTATACCCACTCCTGGTAAAACAAACAGGACATTTTAGCTTTAATCTTCTTACTACATAACCCAAATAACTTCAGTCATGTTTGCATTAATGCTGCATTAATCATGTTGTTGCGTATTAATGAGTTTTCAGGCTATGCTAATTACTGTCATAGATTCTGCAGCAGCCCATTAAATATACAAATTACAGAATTAAAGAGCCAGAGCTCTTCATGATTAATCTTTAAATGGAGAAAAACTAATGATGTCTGTACAAAGTTTCTCTCCACTTTTGGCTGACTGAGCCCAATGAACAATCAATTAGAGTATTTGAAGAATAAGAATATGGCACATACTAAAAGATTTGTTATGCTGTTTCTCTATGCAGAAGACACACATTTATAAGTTTCTATCAAATGGACTTCTGTAACATATTCCAGACTTTAAGGTCTCCCAAAGTGTTGCACAGGGGCAAAAGCTATAGGATATTCCAATTCATTATTGCATACTCATAGGAAGCTGCTGGTTCCATATGAACATAGTAAATCAATCTTCTCCTTTTAGCAAGGACACAAGTCCTGCTACTCCCCTAGTAAGAAAGATTTACAGCAAACCCTGGTGAAAAGAAAGCTAAGATAAGTTTACAGTCATTTGATAAGATTTGATGTATTAGTAGCACTTTATCCCCTCACTTACAGAGTGATGCTTTTTCAGGAATAGTGTAATACCTAGTGGTTAAACCAAGAGATTCAAAATTAGGAGACCTTGAGTCTGTACTCAGCCAATGACTGAGGTATGTCACCCAAGTGCCATCATTTAAACCCCCTGCCTCCATATTCCTTCCTGAAGAACGGTGGCCAATATCACTTGTGTAAGGCTCTGTAAGGTTTGAAAAATTCACTACTGTTTTGTTCTCCATAGCCTAAAAATACACACAAAATCAGCAAAATGCACACATGGATTCAGAAAAATTACCTAGATGCTAGGTTTTTACTGCCATTTGGGAAGCACTAATATATCCCAAAAAGGGTATTAGCCTTCTCCAAACACTGCGTATTATGCAGAATATCATGAGACTTCCCTAAAGAGCAGATTCTCAGTCTGTATCAATATTATTCTGCACACCAATAGCTGCAGTTTAGAATTAACTGGGCCATTCCAGACCTGTCCAATCAGTTCTTTGTACCATGGAAAAAATAAATAAACCATACTTTATACATCAAAGATTTTGTATTTATACAAAACAGTTCTTAAAAAAAAAAACCTGCTTAGAGCAAGATTGATCATGGCATGAGAATACTCTCGTAAGAAGATAAAGTGAAAAAGACTGGATTGCTGCACTTAGTGCACAAGGAAGAGGACATAATACAAGCATATGAGATTGTCTAGGAAAGGCAGACAGGGAGCAGAGAAGCCTTCCAACACACAAACAAGACAGGATTCAAGGGAAGTAAAAGGGAAGTAGTTCAAAGCAAAGATGTACCTTTTCACAGGTACTTTACAACTTCTTAGTGAGAAAAGAAACATAATTCGGACAATTTGCAAAATATTGACAGAAGAAGTATCTGACAGTATAGCAAGACCCAAAAAGAACTGGAGTCCGACTGCCTAGATTTATCTAAACAAATAAATGAAGGCCTCAGAAAAACACATATGAGAGATCAGGGTGAAACCTGATAGGCAGATGATACCATTATCTCTTAGCATTCCTCTGCCTTTGGAGTCAACATCCAGTTGTTTACACAGATGTTTAAAGCAATATAATCATTAAAGAAACTAGTGTCCTGACTCAAATTCATTTAGTAAGCAAGTCTAGGAACAGAATTCATAACTGTCTTCCACTTGTGTACACTGGGACAGTATACAACAAGCATACATCCAACCAGCACTATTTTTTCCAAGTATAGCTATCAGAGCAGAAATAGTAACTGTAATCTGGAAACTCCAGGAGTCAAGTCCAGCTTGGGGTAAGGATCAGCTGCAAGTTTGTTTCTGTGTGGCTCTTAATATTGAAGTGACATATGAACAAAGAGGAAACATCAGCCCAATATTCTGCTAATGCTTTCTTTGATGTTATTGTCCAACTTGAACAAAATTTGAGAAAAATTGTACTCAAATATGGCCTCTCTCAATAATACCTGTAATCTTTATTTTTATTTATCTTTACATAGGCTAGGAAAAAAGTTCAACAGGCTCTGATTTTGTTAGAAAAGGAAGAAAGTCGTTTCTAGGACTAAGAATCCTTTATGAGCAATTTCATGAATTCATACTATGATATTTAAAGTATGGAAATAGAGGCAAGCATTCATCTTCATTTCAGGATAAATTCTTTAGAGAAAGAACTGTATTCTGTTACCCGTATGTGAATTAGTGCATAAAAAAGGTCATCTTATGCAACAAGGGTAAGGTGGGAGAGGCTTCTAGGTGCTAATGCAATGCAAATCATAATTACTAGAAATATGATGACAAGAAGAATCACTTCAAAGATTTACAACAGTGCAATCTATAAAAGGTCAACATTACAGTGAAATCAGAAATGAGCTGGAGGTCAGTAGTTGTAAATAGCACTTCAATTATAAGCCTTTAGTTAGTATTTCCAGCAGTAATACAAATGTAACACTGCACAGAGAGTAATTTAACTGATCAAGGGAAAAGAGTAAGACTAGAACTGAGTAAAATGCAAATACATCAAAATTAAAGTCAGTGTAATGATCTGAAACACAGCAAATTTAGACAACAGTGCACAGCCAAGGCAGAACCCCATCACACAGCATCACAGAAGCTGGAAGCACAATAAGGTGCAAATCCTGCAGCAAGTGAAGAAGATTATTGATTAGACAGTGTACATACGGAACAGAAGAATCACTAAAATAAGATAATGAGTGTCTTGAGGAATACTACAGGACAAAAATGGAAATGTAACAAGGAGGGGAAAAAAAAAACCTTTTAGACAGAAATACAACACCACAGAGCAAACACTCAGCAAAAAGCATAGTTTCAAGTTACAAACTCAGCAACAAATGCTACTCATGGTAGAACTGCAAAAAAGCTAACAACAGATCCAAGTTAATGCAGAGTTTTAAGGTAGACCAATAAACTGCAACAAAACTGCCAAATCAAGACTTAACTGAAAGGAATATGTAATATTTTCATCTAGTAGTATTTGTGGCAGTATTTCCCCTGACTATTATTGACATAATGACCTTTTCCAGAGGAAGCCTAAAACTGGTTTTATTTGCAGGAACTAAGTTAACAAGAGGATTTCAATGAAATGATCAGGTGCAAGTTGGCAAACTCACTTCTCTCATATTACAGCAGAGTGTGTTAGACATACCATGACATACCTGCTGACAGTGAACAATTATTTCCTCAACCTCCATCAGTGTAGGTAACCTTAAAGGTTCACTCATTGCCTTCTAAGATATTTGCCACTTAATGGAACTACACCTTAAAAGCGCAGCAGGTCCTGCTTTGAAAGAGTTAATAATATTCGATTACACTTTGTTCTGTTATCCATGTGCCTCTGTACCGAGGACCTGCACACTCTGTAAATTAAGCACTTTATGGGGTTTGGCATGAAACGTTCCCTGAAAACGTATCCAAACACTTTGTAGCACTTACACAGAATATTTTACTTAGAATATGAACCACAGGTACCAAAACAGTCTGGCGTCTTCAACACCGCAAGTTCAGTTTCAGTGAAAGCATCGCCCTTACAGATCAGGACAGAATGGAAACAGAAAAGTTCAGCCCAACCTCTCCTGCACTGGATGTGTAGGGTTAGCTGTAATCCTGAAAGATGCCCTTGGCCCTGATGTCTTTAAATGACCATATGATTACAAGGCATGAAAGTCAACAGGACAAAGCTAACATGCTGGCTCTGTTACTGTAAAAATAAACTACTATGCACAATCTACAATATGCAGAAAAGAGAGGCAAGTGCTGCATGGGAAGCTGAGAAATCCAGCAATTTTCTCTTAGAAATTACTTTAGCGTATGTATGACCCCTGCTTACTCTCACTAACGTTTCCAAATGCACAGAAGGAAGAATCACGCATACAGCAGTCCCAATCCCTGACCTGTTTTTGAAAGCAGAACTGTGGAGGGAGGTGTTCAGCATCAGCTGCTGTTACCATTTCCTTTTCCTTTTGTGGTGTGACAGTGTAAGTATATGGGCCAATAATCAAACAGAAGATTTCATCTTATTTATCATACATTAAGGCCATATTCACTAAATTCACCAACCTACTCTGCTCTGCCCAGCTTCTGTAAAGAACGTGCCACAGAAAACATGACCCAGTGTGGTAAACCAGCTGTGGCGGTTTCATCATCAATTTGTAATCTGGCTTATTCCCAAGAATCAAACCTCTGCACTCACTATAAGACTTAAGCACATACAGAACCATAAAACAAAACTAGCATGGTAATGAAATAGCATTTATCTATCAGCTGGATAATCACACACTATGAAATACTTCCCAAGTAATAAATACAACACAAACCCTCCCCCTCCTCTGGTTTTTAGAAAAGCAATACAGTAGTATGCAGTGGACATGGAAAAACACTCCTGTACTACATCCAGTAATACAGCTAACATGACAAATACACCTCACGGGGGATAGATATAGCCAGATATTATGCTAAGTCCTGTGTGCAGTCACCTACCTGGGCAACCAGGATGGTACATAATAATGCTGGCAGTAGAGGAACAGAGAGGTAACGTCTTCCTCCTACCCAGGTGGGCTAGCAGCTCCTCAGCTGATTTGAGCTGAGATTTTCACTGTGTGTCCGGATGCAAATAAAACGTAGTAAGCCAACTGATACACAAAGCAGCACCAGCAGCGATATCTGTTGGCATTTCAGTGCTTTTCCATGTACAGTAAGGAGTTCATGATTTTCTCATGACTCTATTCGTGCTTATTTCTGGATCAGCTTTTCTACTGATTGCACCAATGGATGGAGTTCAGAATTTAGAGATACACTTATTTCCTCCAAGTATTGATTAAAGACATTTCAATGGCATGAAAAGCCATATAACTCAAGCTGTAGGGGCTTAAATAAAGGGCACAATTTACACAAAGATTTGACTTGAGGCAAACGAGAAAGTGAAGAGTATAGAAAACTATCATGACAGGAAATTGATATAGCACATTTATTAAATACTGTCATAATTCTGTTTGCCCAATGTAAGTTAAATTGCAACACTAAACAAGGAATAAATTAAACTGCTGTCCTGGTTTCAGCTGGGATGTAGTTAGCTGTCTTCCTAGTAGCTGGTACAGTGCTGTGTTTTGAGTTCAGTATGTGAAGAATGTTGATAACACTGATGTTTTCAGTTGTTGCTCAGTAGTGTTTAGACTACAGTCAAGGATTTTTCAGCTTCTCATGCCCAGCCAGGGCACCTGACCCAAACTGGCCAACAGTGTATTCCATACCATGTGACGTCCCATCTAGTTTAGGAACTGGGAAGTGGGGGGCAGGGATTCGCCACTGGGGGACTGGCTGGGTGTCGGTCGGCGGGTGGTGAGCAATTGCCCTGCGCATCATTTGTACATTTCAATCCTTTTATTACTACTGTTGTCATTTTATTAGTGTTATCATTATCATTATTAGTTTCTTCTTTTCTGTTCTGTTAAACCGTTCTTATCTCAACCCACGAGTTTTACTTCTTTTCCCGATTTTCTCCCCCATCCCACTGGATGGGGGGGGAGTGAGTGACCGGCTGCGTGGTGCTTAGTTGCTGGCTGGGGTTAAAGCACGACAACTGCCAAAGCACAAGGATTAAAAAAATAACTTCCATAAAATTTCCCTTTGCTGCCTTCTATGTACGCGTAGCTGATACTGTCTTACACTTGGACTGTAAATTCTTTAGGGCAGATGCTGTCAACTTTTTGTTCCTAATACAAGAGAGACATGTAAAGATTTAAAATTCAACCGATTTTATTAATCTAAATAGAAAGAGATAAGAACAGCACTGAAAAATACTTTCCTTAATTTATTTCACATAGCATGATGTCATCTAGCCTCCATATATTGTGATATTTTCAGGCAGTTATTGATTGATCCTATGTCATCTTTTCAGAATTTTAATTCCTTATGAATTAAAGACCACTTTGCTGTATCCTGCCTTTGTGTTGATTTTTACATTATTGCTTAAAACATGAGTGATTACAGAATACATGACTGACTAATTCTGAAAGATGGTAATAAGGAAATTTCTCCTCTTCTGCAAAATTCACTGATATTTTTTTCCTTTCTTCTCCCTCTCCCTTTCTCTCAAAGTATGAGACTTTCTGCAACACCGAAAGTCATGATTGATTACAATATTATCACAGATTAAATAAAAAAGTGGGTGATTGGACATACATTACTGAGAAGTACAAGACTATATTCTTTTGTTTCCAGTGTGACCATTTTTGCATCTTTACCACTTGTAGTGCCTCATAGAAAGACACTCACATTCAAAACAAACAAAAAAAGGCAACAATGCTTGCCCACGTGCTGTAACAATGGCTCCAAGTCACTTCTTTTTCTGTCCTCTGTGTTGTCTGAGGATTCAGATGACAGCCAGCTTATTCAAAATCCACTGATTATTTTAAAGTTTTGCTTGCGATGCTAGGGCAGTGTAAGGGAAAGGGGAAAAAATTCCTCACCTCATCCTTAACAATGCAAAAACCTTATTTATAGATGTACGTAAAAACACTAAATAAAAAAGGCTCTACAAAATATTCAATCTAAACTGTGTTTTGCTACCAAAAGGGTGAACTGTGTAATTGTAGCAGCAAGGCATGTGTAGTGTAAAATGGCGTAGCCTTAGAGGAAAGCTGGCCAATGGCTCTTGAACAGCACATGGCTCTCAGCTATATGGATGCAGGAACCCTGCTGCTGCATCAAGCAGCTGACAGCAGGGCTTTCGGGCACGGGGACTGCCAGTTAATCCAGATCCCAAAGTGCTCCAGAAAGGAAGTGTTGGACTGACTACTAAGGCTGACTCCAGAGTACCCTGAAACCTTATACCCAGCTCAGCCCTGTCCCATAGGAAGAGCTCTGGGGAGGGACTGCTTGTGAACTATTAACATATTTCCTCCCATAACATGCAGTAGGAATCCTGAGGCTCTTAGGTGTAGGAAGATGTCAGTCGGTGGTTTATAAAGCCAGGAGAACCAGACATTTCTATCTTAAAGCAACCTTGAGCACTGGCCATTTCTCAGGCTGGTGGCTGTAGTTGGCGGTCACTTTGCAATTCTGCAGGAGTAGTGCACTGCCCTGATTTCCACCTCTGACATATCCCTGGCCCTTTCCTGCCTATGTGAAAGGCAGAAGGTCTGGCATAAAACCAATTATGCAGTCTTTGCTTCACCCAGGATTCCCATTCAGCTCATTTTTCTCTCTTAGCACATGCAGCTCGGTAGCATAACCAAGTTTACACAGGAATATCCTCATTTTTTGAAAATTAACGATGCTAACATGACAATCTAACATGGGTTTGGAATAAGTAGCTCAAAATGGCATATTTCAACCACTGAGCTGGAACAATTTGGGAGAAAAAAATATAAAACAGACGGAAGAAAGAGTAAAGAATTCTAAAGGAGGAAAATCAATGGAAGAAACACCTAAATTTGAACGCTAGATTGCAGAGGCAGTGTCTTTATAATACATTTAATCTTTTAAAAATACCTCCAAAACATAATAATTGAATGTACAAATTGTTTGTACAGGAACCTACTCTGAATAGTGCCAAAACGTTCAAGGAAGGGATGATTTTCATCCCAAGATAAAACTCTCTTTTCTCCTTCTACAATGCAGTAAGTCTTCCCAATGGTAGGCATTCTCAAAAACACTTATCCCCTACCCCCTCCTTGAATCTTCCCAACAAGGTTTCCCCCTGGTTCCCAATTCACTTAATAATTTATTTACAGCTCAAAAGATACTATCTGGGATAGTTGTACCTGCCAGCCCAGCCTTCATTTTGTTCATCCAATTATGAAGGTTGATGGGAACAAAGACTGTAATTTGTGTAAATAGATTCCCCCTCCTCCCTTCCTGTCTCTGCAACAAGACACTGAACAACTTGAAAACGCATAAAATAAAATCCCTCAAGGGCTAAAACTCCGCTACACCAAGAGAATGTATTCTGTTAGTGGTAGCATCTCTGCTGGTGAAGTTTCATTTTTAGCAAATCAAGAAACTTTTAAAGTTAACCAGAGTAAAAGAGCATTATTAATTACCAAGCCTGAAAAAATATTTTATATAAAAATGTGACACTATTTACTATTTAACCAACTGTTTTCTTTACTCAGGAGAAAATATGAAGACACACTCCTCTTTAAACATCGGTTGTTATATAACTCTAACTACCCTGGAATAACAACACTAATCCCAATTTACGTCCATGGTCAGAAGCAAAGGTCAGAACAAAGAATTTTAAACAGACAGGTGTAGATACGAAGTATCAGGTCAAATTTGGATTATTTCCTCTTTTTTTTTTTTCTTTTTTTGACTCCTCCCTGAAATAGACAGTGTATTCCTTTCTGAACTCCCCAAGAATACCATTCTATACAGCACCGAAGAGTGCCAGCAGTAAAAGTAACAATGACTCTCCAAATTAAAGAATAGAACAGCAATATATTTCTGTAGTTCCCCACCTTGCCTAGTATAGGGAAATATGCTACAACTACTTGCTTGTACAACTTTGCATAGATTTTATAGGACAGCAGAGAAAGACACCTTAAAAAGCATTCAGAAAGCAAAAGGCATGACCCCCAAAAGCCCATTTTTCCCACAATTAAAACAAAGTAAAGCCTCTTTTTCCAACAAATAAAACAAAGTACTCCATAAGAATAAGACCAAAACAGAAAAATCTCTTCCGCAATGACTATAGTAAGCACAATATAATTTGCAGAAAGCACTGAAAGAATTCTGAAGTAGGCATATAGAACACTAAAGGAAAAGTGGAGCTCCACAGCAAAAATTTTAGAAATCTTGAGTTATTCCGGCCATCATATTTTCAGGGAATAGCCTTGTTTTATAATCTAAACCATAATCATAACCACAGAAAGAAAATAATCACTTCTTAGCAAGATAAAGATAGGACTTTAGCAGCAGCACAGGTAACAAGTTAGTTTAATAAATAAGAGTGCAAAACCATAGAGTGCTTTATAAGTAATGATCAATGTTTAAAATCAATGCTCTTGCAAATTGGAGCCAATGCAAAGGGGCTAGCACCACAGTAAGATGATCCGGTTGATGTATTTTGGATCTGCTGAAATAAATCCATTTATAGGAGCATTTGCAGGATGACTAAGTTAAAAGAGCGCTGCAACAGTCAGGCCTGGCTAAGGGAACGCCTCCTCCTACTGTCAATATTTCAAACTGATAAAGAGCTGACCAAGTGCAATCAGTGCTGTGATGAATAAAAGAAAGCTTGGGACCATTAACATTAATGGGACTTGTGTGGCTAAATGCTCATATATTGTACTGAAAATTTACCCGATGGACCAAGACGGGTTTGGGGTTTTGGTTTTTTTTTTGCTTCTGCTTCCTCTTTTCCCTGCACACTGTATATGATCAGTTTAAAAATATTTGCAACATAATATAAACATCTTAAAATAACTTCATATGATTAATATCCCATGAGTCTCTAAGGGGGGGGGGGAGAATTACAGAGCTCACTCTGGCTACCTGGAAGACTTGAGAAAATAGAAATGTCACTTTTATAAACACAGATAAAATTGGCTGATCTAATATCTTCAGGCACAGAGCCTTAGCCTTGGGGCACAATGACAAAGACTCTAGCACCTACCATCTACAACATGTATTAGGGAATGGTTAATAAACTGGTGCCCTATGAGACCTGGATGAACTTTTGTGGGAAGACAGAAATTCAGATCAGCAAGTACAGTCCTATGAGCATATATATCCGGGATATAACGTGGTTCAATAGTTTTGATTTGAAACATGGCAGCCTGTTTTTCTTATCATCAATATTAAATACCTATCACATACCCAGTGCTGTACCAAAACCAGATAGCATAGCTTTTGTCTCAACCCCCTCCTGCAATCTGAAAAACACCTTGTGGTACAAAGGAAGGCCAAGGGAGCATGTTTAGGGTTAGAGTTTGTCCTGGTTTTGGCTGGGACAGAGTTAATTTTCTTCCCAGTAGCTGGTATAGTGCTGTGTTTTGGGTTCAGTATGAGAAAAATGTTGGTAACACACTGATGTTTTCAGTTGTTGCTAAGTAGTGTTTAGACTCAGTCAAGCATTTTTCAGCTTCTCACGCCCAGCGAGCAAGAAGGCTGGAGGGGCACAAGAAGTTGGGAAGGGACACAGTCAGGACGGATGACCCAAACTGGCCAACAGAATATGCCATACCATGTGATGCCACGCCCAGTATATAAACTGGGGGGAGTTGGCAGGGGGAGAGGGGTGATCTCTGTTCGGGAACTAACTGGGCATTGGTCAGCAGGTGGGGAGCAATTGCATTGTGCATCACTTGTTTTGTATATTCCAATCCTTTTATTATTATTGTCATTTTATTATTGTTACTATCATCATTATTATTTCCTTCCTTTCTGTCCTATTAAACTGTTCTTATCTCAACCCACGAGTTTTACTTCCCCCCCCCCCAATTCTCTCCCCTATCCCACTGGGGGGAGGGGGGAGTGAGCAAGCAGCTGCGTGGTGCGTAGCTGCTGGCTGGGGTTAAACCACGACAGAGTTGTTCAGAACATGTTGTTCGTATTGGTATATATTTATAGCATAATTGGGTAAAGTGAGTTAATATTTTGTCCATATACCTATTTAATACAAAAAGTTTTAAGAAAGAATCTGATACAAGATTTACAGCTGTGTGAAACACCTATGGGAAGTTATTGCTATAAAGAAAATATTTAAAGCTTTTATATTGTCTTTTAGCTTCAGCAGAGCACTCCCAAAGAAGGTGGAATAGTATTGAGAGAAGGTGTTGAGCAGGACAAAAAATTCTCCTGACAGGGAAAGAGACCTCTGTCTGGCAGGCTCCCCAGACAGAGAGAAAAAAAAAACCAAACCAAAAACCTTAGTAGCAGCACAAAAGACAAGTAAATGTCCTTTATGACTTCAAGGCTTACCGTAGTTCCAAGGAATTTAATTTTTTTTTTTCCCAAAGAGGAGAAAAAACCCCATAATTTTACACAATATAAGACTACCTGGCCCAGTGTTGAGTTATTTTTATTTCTTAGCCATGTTGGCACACAGGGATTCTATTTACTTTAGTACCTACATTATTTTAAAATCAAATGTTATATTGGAATATGCTCCTGCTATAGGCATTTAGAAATAAAAAGATTCACACATGCATATATCTGCCACTCCACTCTCAACTCCTGCAGTCCTAAAATGGGATCATGGTAAGGCTTCAGGTAAAACTTTCAAGCCTGCTGATCAGTCCCAGCCTTTACTTACCATGTCATTTTGCCTTTGACCAACAGACTAAAAAAAATAGTGTGCGTGACTGAACAACAAGGCTGGGATTAAGCTAACTGTAGTACTGCGTGCTTGCACAATTAAACCTATTAGCAATATGCAACAATATAAAAATATAGAAAGCTGACAGAAGAATTCTGAAATTACAAACAAAGAATGGGTCATAAACCTGAAGTAGAGCAAATATGAAATGAAAGAATAAAATGCCTTTTCAACAGACAAAGAATGAACAAATTACTTCAAAGTAACAGTTTTACAGGTTTTACAGGTAATGAACTCACAAAATGTTGAGACTGAAAAGACCATTGCTGTGCTTAATTATCAGTCCTACTGTATCATCAGCTTCTTCATGGACACAGTTCAAAACACCAAGTTCCAGTCATTTCAGCACTGGCTGGCAGAGACAGCAGCATACAGAGACCTGCCTTCTTCCACCAATGGCTAGCAAGGAGATTATGCCACCGCTACTCAGGAATGCACCTGGTCATAACAACTCACACCTTTATGACCTTAAGCAAGAACAAGATACAATATTTTAGCTTACATACCAAAAAAAAAAAAAAAATTCCAGAATGCAGTAGCTTTATTTACACTCTCTGCCACAAGCACATCATCCCATTTGCTCTCCTTACTACACAGACTCTCCATAGAATATTAGGTCAAATGTAAGGTTCCAATATTAATCTTCATGGCCATCCATGGAAGTGGTTCAAGATATCTCAAGAGTGCCCTTCTCATTATGTTGGTGACCTCTCTGAACAACTGCTGTTAGTTTCAAGGCTCACCAGAGCAAGACTGAACTCCCTTTGCAAGAAAGATAGAGGCCCTGGAACTCATTAGAGCAGCAGATCAAAATGATCACAAATTTCATAGCTTTCTAAAGACAGCTTAAAGCCATATCTACTCAAGCTTTCCAAAGTCATACATTAAAACAAAAGAGAGGAGAAAAAAAAACCACCTAAAAACATGTCCAGAGAAGAATGTTAGGGAAGAGGTAAAAAAGAAATAGGTACATGAGTAGTGAGGAAAAAGATGAGAACAAGTTAGCTGAGTATTACCATGCTTTGGAAGATACTCAGCTGCCACCTACAAACTACAATATTTCAATTACTATTCTTACCTAATACATTGATAGGAATATTGGTTTAAAAAGTTGCACAAAATGCACGTGCAAAAAGTGCACATTGTTTAAAAAAATATGTAAGAATAAGAATTTCAGATCAGTTTCCACCCCAAATAGAAGAGCAGAAGTTTGCTACTCTGAATTCACAGTATAAAACAGACTTAAAAACCACAACCAATGACCTAAACCTTCCTCCCGAAAATGTCCAATATGTGTAGCAAACTAAAAAAATAAAGAAAAGCCAGGCTTTCCCCACTGAGTAAAACTGACTCCAAAATGACGACCTGCCCAATACAAAAAAAAAAAAAAAAAAAAAAAAATCAGGTTGACGACCCAAAATTAGTTATAAGTTTAAAAATGGCATGTATTGTATAAAAGAATCTGTTTCCAATTCTAAGTAAGATTATTATTACGGATTTCCAAAATTTTTTTTTACTTTGCTTGCAACATCTTAATACAATTCTAAATTCTGCATATTTTTAAAACCAAATAACTGTAGTAATATCCAATACAGTTAAGGCCAGCCTAGATAGCAATAGTTGGTGATTACCAGATCAAAGGCCTTACTTAAATCAATAAAGATAGCTCCTGTACATTGATTACCATCCAACACTATAAAAATATAATTGCTTACCTTGAGAGGAGCAGTACAAGTGAAATGAAAAGGTCATAAAAGGTCAATAATTATTTAAATTAAACTTACATCTTCCTTCATCCAATGGACCAGCTCTAGCACACACCGAAATGGTGGTGATTTACCAGTTTAAAGAGACATATTAACATGTCAGCAAAGGGCTTAGCAGTAATTGGGTCAGCAATTTTAAGAAGTCAAGGTTCCAGGTTGTCAGCTTCTCCATTTATGCTCCCAATTAATCTTAAGGTATTATAGATCTTAAGTCAGTAAGCACAGATCTAACTACTTGCGATCAAATCTCATTTTGGGTATATATAGAGATGGAGTATAGTTACTTTTTGAGATTTTTCTACTATACAGTATATAATTCTCTAGAATGTCTTTAAATTAAAAAAAAAAAAGTCATGCAACAATTTACTATTGAGCTCAATGAATCCTCCAGTAATTTAGTATATGACATTTCTGTCACCACATTAAATGGTCCTTATACCAGAACAACATCACTTGGCAGGTTTGAGTTTTCGTTCGAATAGTTATGCTAACAGTTGCTTTGCGAATTCTCAGTCACTATACTGCAGTTATTTAAGGTTACAATTTTGTCCGTCTACGTTTGCTTTAGGGATCATCTATCAAGTCCAGTGTCTCATGGAAAGCATGAGCAGACTGAGGAAAAGACAAGGACTCAGGAAAAGAAACGTGTAATCCCATCTCATTCTGGAGAAGTATCTTGAAAAATAATTCATTTTAGAGGTATTTGTTTTCATAGTTGAAAAAGACAGCATTGTATAGCCCAAAAAAGAAGGAAGGGGATTACACTTCACGAGTCAAAATAACAAACTACATATAGCCAGTATCTAATTAAATACATGTTACGCTCTTTAGTTCAATTTTTTTAAAAAATACACATTTACTGAAGAAAAACACTAGCAAGTAACATGCGAGAAAGCACGTCATTCTAGTGTCAAAAGCCTTGTGTGCTGTTTCCTGAGGATTCCATTCTATGACAAAGCTTACTATAATCTTCGGAAACTCTGTACATACATAAAATAACTAACAAAGATTTAGTCATATTAAAATGCTGTAACTTCAACACACTTTTTAAGGCAGCGCATTTATTAAACAAATCACAAACACTCAAACGCAGAGAGTACTTCCTCCCCAAGGTCTGCAAATTTGAATGGCAGCAGCACTTACTGCTAAATTTACCTCCCAGGTCCTTGACATCATTGTTGCATAAAATTTTTCTAAAATACTCTCTCAGGTAAAAGAAAAGAATTCCTTTTATAATCATATTTGCTTCATGCCAAATACTTTTTCATTATTACTTTGAAGAATTAATTTAAATAACTCATAATCTTAAATAACAAAAGTTTTTAAGTGTTATGGTTCCTTCTTTCTGTGGATCAGAGAATTTGTTAAAGTGTGGTTATCTTGAGGTAAAAAAGATGGAAATCTAAATTTATCAATGTCAGGAAATAGCTCTTTGCAGGATGGTTAGCTAGAGGATGGTAGTGAAATTCTCAAACAAAACCTGTATTTGCATAGAGACTTTGCATGTTAGAAATATAGGGGCTAAGAAGGCTCTTTCAATAAATTGGTCCTGGCCACCAAATTCTGATGGTGTGCTAGCCACTAGAAAGGAAGGCAAAGAGTCTTTCTCTTGGCCTCTTTAATTTTCTACTACTTGGTGCCTGGCAATGTGAAGAAAAAGATGACAACACCTTGAAGAACACAGAAAGAAGACAACCAAGGACACTATAATGGTCAAACCAGGAGGGAAAAAAGGGGGGGCGGGAGCAAGGAACAAATCATGGATAGTGTCAAAACAGGAAAAGGATGAAAAAGCAAAACAAATGTGAGGGGGAAAAAATGGAAATTAAATTGAAAAGCAGGAGAATCTATAACCACTAGTAAAAACTCTCCAATTCTCCAGCTGAAAATATATGTTGCTAGTAAACACAGAATACAATGGAAAAGCATGCACTCTATCCTTCACATACAGATGATCATCTAGTGCAGCAGTCAGTGTCTCTAATAGTTCAGATCAGAAAGAGATTTCATGAATATTAAAGATTTTTACCCATTGACATCTGTATTAGTCAGCAATGTTCCACATGATGGATATGTCTGGGATTTTCCTATGACATTGGGATTTTTTTTTAATTACTATTCAAATAACTATTTAGACCACATTAGGTCTGTAAGAGCAAACTCTCAAAATTTAGGAAACGCGAAACAAAAATTGTCTGCAAAAAATTAATGCATACACAAATAGAGGATGAATAATGATATAGTCTACAATTATACAAACACACATGTCCCATAAGATATCTGCCTCAAGGATTTTATGATGTTCAGCAACTAAAACAGAATTCATGTAGCAAATAAGGATTTTGTGCACAGAAGCCTGTCCTATTTGATGTAGTGCTCTGCAGATGTTTAATGAAAGAGGAAGGGGAGTATGAAAAGTGAACGGACAGTTTCATAGCTAGCGCAGTTCAATGTCACTCTGGAGAAATCTGTCCCTACCTCTGCCGCAAAGTTCTTATGCAGTGTGAGACAAATTGCTTAAGTAAAACTTTTCAGAGTTATTCACTTGTTATGCACTCTTCATTTTCTTGAGTGCTTGCATTTAAACACCTTACAGAGATCTGTGGAAGTGTTAAGTGTTCCTAATTGAACAGGGGTCGGTGGAAACTCTAAACAGATGAACTACTCTGAAAACTCACGTCGTACCTATGTAAAACTGAGCACTCAAAATTAGCATTGAGTCCCCTTTTTTCTTTACCCAAAGTCCCCATCCATAAAAAGAAACTAATGTAAGTGTTGTAAAAGTGAGTATCAATGATTACAAAGTACTCAGATACTCCAGTGAAAACAGCACAAGGAAAAAAAAAATAAAAATCTGCATTTACTTAAGAATTAGGTATGTACAGTAAGACAGACATCAAGCCATATACAGAACAGTAAGAATTTTTAAAAGGCAACAGCTGGTCCATACCATACACAGAACCTATGGATAAGCTAGTTTTTAATCCATTGATTACGTGCCATCATAACACATAAAAATAACAAGGTTGAATTAAGTTCATGCTGCTTATTTTAACTCCATTTCCTAAGTTCTAGGCACTTAATTTTGCAATCTTAATTTTTTCCTGTATGTACTAGTGCAGACAGCCTTTTTTTCTCCAAATTACCACAGTCTAATCCTGAATGATAGTTTTGTCATAATGGAATTATTCAGTCTATGATCTGATTGATTTTAGACCTTAAATACTGAATCTTAACACACGTAAATTTTTAATCCTTTAATTTCTCTATTCTGCCAGTAATTGATAAGGACAGTCGTACTTAGACAAGGTCTTAATTTAATCGCCCTGAAAATCAATTAGAAGGTGAAAAGCTTCCTTATATTATTATTATGAAAATTTCCTGATCAAATTCACAATGCAATCATAATCAATGCATGACACTTCACAGGCTTTTAGTCAATACATAATTCAGTAGTTGTATCTTCACCATTTAAAAACAATATGGGAAGGGATTTGTTTTTTAAAAGCAGGAATAATTTAAACGTTCAGTATTAGTCAAATGCAATGTCTCAAGTCATCAGACTAAATAACCCTTTATAGAAATAATCTAAATAAGAGCCAAGCATGCACCAGAAAGCATTAATTTTACCTGAAGCATCTCACCAGACAATATAGGGGTAATACTCTCTTTGTTGCACCGTTGTTGAAAACTCTCCATAGAATCAGAAGGAAATTATTGGCCCACTGTTAAACAGGAGAGGTGAATTAGTCACCAACAACACCGAAAAGGCTGAGGTTCTCAACACTTTCTTCACCTCTGTCTTTACCCACACTGTTGGGCCCCAGGCCTTGGGAACAAAAGTCCAGGTTGATGCAAACACAGACTCACCATCAGTGAAGGAAGAGTTGGTATGTGAACTATTACAGGAGCCTGACCCATACAAATTGATGGGCCCTGAAAATATCCACGCAAGGGTGTAAGAGAGCTGGTTTACATCACTG
Source organism: Haliaeetus leucocephalus (assembly GCF_000737465.1). NCBI lineage: Eukaryota > Metazoa > Chordata > Aves > Accipitriformes > Accipitridae > Haliaeetus > Haliaeetus leucocephalus. Next base: position 77,335 of record NW_010972962.1, on the reverse strand, counting down.
CGAGGCCGCTCTCCATTACCTTTGAGAAGTTGGGGAGATCAGGGGACATCCCCAGAAGACTGGAAGAAGGCTAATGTCACCCCCATCTACAAGAAGGGCTTAAAGGAGGATCCAGGAAATAAGCCCATCCGTCTTACTTCAGTCCCTAGGAAAGTTATGGAATGAATCCTCCTGGGGGCTATCACAACTCAAATTAAGCACGTGATTGGGAAAAGCCAGCACAGATTCACCAAGTGCTTGACAAACCTGATCACCTTCTGCAACAAAGCAATCTGCTCGGCTGACGTGGAGTGAGCAGTGGACACTGCCTACTTGGATTTCTCCAAGGCTTTTGATACCGTTTCCCACAGCCTCCTCCTAAGAGAAACCGATGTGTTATGGGCTAGACAAGTGGTCTGTGCGGTGGGTGGGGAGCTGGCTGAAAGGCCGCACCCAGAGGGTGGTGGTAAATAGCTCCTTTTCAAACTGGCAACCTGTCACGAGTGGGGTCCCCCAGGGACTGATCTTGGGCCCAACACTGTTTAATACCTTCAGAAATGATCTGGATGACGGGATCAAGTGTACCCTGATGAAGTTTGCCAGTGGTATCTCACTGAGTGGGGAAGCGGACACTTTGGAAGGGAGAGCCACCCTGCAGGAAGACCTGGATAGGCCGGAAGAGTGGGCTAACGGGAACCTTGTGAAGTTCAACAAAGGCAGATGGAAGGTCTTGCACCCGGGAAAGCATAATCCAGGAGTGCAGCACAGGCTGGGATCTACCCAGCCGGGAGCAGCTCCGTGGAAAGGGACCTGGGGGTCCTGGTGGACAGCAAGCTCAGTGTGAGTGACCAGTGTGCTGCTGTGGCAAAGCAAGCCAACAGGATGCTGGGTTGCATCAACAACAGCATCCCCAGCACAGACAAAAAAGTCATTATCCACTCTACTCAGCGCTTGTCAGGCCACACCTGGAACACTGTGTTCAGTTTTGGTCCCAGCTATATAAAAAAGATGTGGCCAGGCTGGAGAGTGTCCAGAGAAGGGCCACAAAGGTGATCAAAGGACCTGGAAGCCTGCCGTATGAGGAAAGGCTGAGAGAACTGGATTTGTTCAGCCTTGAGAAAAGGCTGCTTAGGGGACACCTTATCACCACGTTCCAGTATTTAAAGGGTGGCTACACAGAAGATGGAGACTCCCTTTTTACAAAGAGTCGCATGGAAAAGACAAGGGGTAATGGGTACAAGTTACTTCTGGGGAGATTCCGACTGGACACAACAGGAAAATTTTTCATAATGAGAACAATCAGCCATTGGAATAATCTCCCCAGGGAAGTGGTGGATTCCCCAACATTGGACACTTTTAAGATTTGGCTGGACAGGTTGCTGGGCCACCTTCTCTAGACGATGCTTTTGCCAAGAAAGGTTGGATCAGATGATCCTCGAGGTCCCTTCCAACCTGGTAGTCTATGATTCTATAAACCCAAGAATAGGAGGGACAGATAAGATTCTTCCTGTGCCTGTCCACAAACAGCTCCTCAAAATAAAGAAAGAAATAATCTAATAGAGACAAGAGCTTGTCATGCCACAACCCTCCATGTCACTCTAAGTATCCTCCTGTAAATTAGGGTCCTTTTGTCCATATACAGGAGCCTCTCTTAAGACAATTAAGAAACAGGCTTTTCTTCAATGTAATGCACTTTAAAGGGCAAGATAAAAACTGGACAAGACTTATGTATCATTTGGAACTAAGAAGAACTTTGAAGAGAGGGGCAGCATCAAAACTGATAGAATTCCTGCCATCCTGCCTTGGACTAGCTGATATTTCCCAAGTAGATGCAGTATAACTGCACCACTAAAAACACAAGAAGAGTATTTATCATGATTACCCTAGATGAAAATCTTGACCGAGTGTCATTGCTACTGCCTTCTGGCCCTAGCACAAACTCAAACCATAAGATTTTAGAAATAAAAGACATCAGAAATTTGACATTTATTAAAGTCAAAGCTATAGGTATATTCCTTTTTGGCTATTACTTCTCATCAAATCCCTCTCTTTAAAACTATTTTGGGTTACAAGTTCAATTATACCAGCACATAAGAATCCTACAAAAATCTTACAAAGTACTGCAGTACTGGTGTGGAAGACCCACAATTGCACTAGCAAAGTAAAAGCACTGGAAATCATCAGTTTTCTTTCACCTATCTCTGCACCATCAGGTATTTGAGTCTGAGAATTTCCAGAAGCATTCACACATTCACCCTAAAAGATGAACATCCATTGAACCACTGTTTTCTGTGCTCAAACCTGCTCCAAGTTCTTTCTTTGATCTGTACCATTTCAGCCCTTGCCTTAACTAAAAAGAAATGAGTCTCCATTTAACACACAGTAGTACATGGATCTCTCACATGCAAAACTTTCAAGAGATGCTTGGCACCTTCCCCTGCCTTCTTTTATTTTTTATTTTTTTTAATTAAATAAACTTCATGCATTTGTGCTGTTTCTACTTTCTAGATTTTTCTAAGTTTGTTATTTTCAGCAACTTATATTTCCCTAAAACTCCCTCCCAACAAGTCCCTCCATCTTGCACCTTTTCTTAGCAGCGCACAAGCACAAAAGGAATCCCAGAAGATGTCATGCCTGAAGCAAAACACAGCGCTTCCATAACTGTTTATTTTCAGAGATATATATGAGGTCACTTTCTATCCTTGCTGCACACAGAAGAGGCACAGAGTACAGAAAGTCTCCTTGAACTCTCTCCTTCCCTTCTTCGCCCTTTTAAACACAGAATATAATCCCGCCTTTGGCTTCTTCAGTGAGCTGAACAAATACATGAGAATTCCATTCTCACTGAGCAAAGGCCAGACTAGATACTAAAAGAAAAATATTTTTTCCCACAGTTACTCTCATTAAATTCAATTAGTATTCTTTGTGCAGACTCCTATACAAAGTTCCTACCTCAAATCCTATCAGCCTTTTGTTTGGAGACGAGCAATAAAAAGAAACACCAAATATATAGGTATGCTTTACTGGTGGAAGTTAATCTTGTATAAAATTGCTTGGTACATAAGTGGTTGCACTCTCAGATTAGTTTATAAAAAACACAAACTTGGTAGAGAGCAACTACTTTTATTACCCTTGACTAAACAACAATTGATAAAAACCTTTTCTTCTGCTAATTTTTAGGTTTGTCACCTACAGACAGAATGCCCACTACATTTCAAAATAGTATATCATGTTTGCACAAAATTAACAGAAGCACAACTAGAGTTGTGACAAAAGGGGAAGAACTGCTGTTTTACTGAGTACAATTCATGTGGTCTATTTGTGATAATCAAAAGACCCAATTCTGTAACTGGTTTTGTACAAGCAGACATCTGAAACTATCTATGATCTAGTCTGGGAAAGGGCTTTTTCGCTAGCAGCTTGATATAACAATAAGAATGCTACTGCTTTTACAACTTCCACCATTGGGACTCCTACATGCTCTGAAAGTTTCCAAGCACAAGCAGAAAAAATTGTTTTTAACAACGCAGTGCAGAATGTCACACAACACTAGCAAAAATGTACTTTGGCACTAAAGCCAAGAAGATGCAAAAAAAATTTCAATTGCATGCCAAAGCTTGTGCTGCATAGTTGATCTATTAAAGTGCAAGAGGTAAATATGAGAAATAATATAGACAGGGAGAATCTCTTTTTTTCCCCTCCCCTGTGGTGACTACAATAAATCTTTTCTAAAAAAAAAAAAAAGAAAAAAACAACTGGAAAAAACAGATACTTGAGACTGATACAAAGTATGCTGGTGCCTAACAAAATCAGCTCATCTTAGTGAAAATATTACCCCTGTAACACTGGCAAGGTCAGCATCAGCTTGGCTTATTTGCTGCCTAAGTCCCTGTTGTGCATGTTCGAAAATGTTTTAAGTTGTTTTGTTCATAAAGCAGCACGGTTCACTTTGTTGTGCTGGATCACTCCTTTTTCTCTATACACTGCCCCTCTCTCGCTCCCTATCTTTAGGCTTCTTGGGATTCAGAAGGAAGGAAGAAAGGAATGTGCTTTTCAAGAAGAAACTGTGAATTCATTTTAAGTACTGGGACAATATTCTACCTAAAATGTCTGTGCAAACAGTTCTCAGGCAGAAAAAAGGATGGTTCCCCTTCTTCCTGAAGTCAGCCACTTGATGGTGATATAGAAGAGCTTCATCTTTCTTTCACAGAAGATGAAGACATGGGTTCAAATCATTCTTTTGTGAAGGAAAGAGGAGGAAAATGTAAGATGTTGGCATAAAAATTAAAAGAATTTCTAAGGAGAAGTCCTGTGGCAACAACCTAGACAGAAAGGACGCAATGAAATAAGAGCTCTCCAAGAGCTCTTCAGTGTATGATTTAATATAAAAGTCTGAAAAATGAGTGGCACTATCAAAAGTTCCCTGAGATACGAAGTGTGTTCTCCAAGTCAGCTAAACAAAAGTGATCTCTTCCTTTCTCTCTCAGTATTAGAAAGCTTAGTGTAAGAATTTCTTTTGTAATAGTTTTTCCCCCAGAAAATCTTGTTTACCTTCTTCAGTTCAATGCAATGAAATAAAAAGGATGATTCCTAAAAAGCTAGGTAAGGAAAAAATGCCAGCAGAGAGACAAAGAATACATGAAACTAAGCAAATGGTCAGATTTCTCTCCTTCTGTTCCAGTTCTCTTCATCTTTTTAGCGTAAGGCTGAACTAAACAAATTTAATAACATTTGCTGTAAAGTTGTGTCTATAGATTAGGAAAACTACAGACTGCTCAGCCTAACCTTCATCCCCAGGGACACTATGCAGGAGGCCATATTCAGATACATGAAGGACAAGATGATGATTTGGACCAGTCAACATGGATTTACTGTGGGCAAATTGTGCCTGACCAACCTGATTGCCTTCTATGACGAAAGGACTGCCTCAGCAGTCAAAGGGGAAAGCAACTGGTGTTGTATACCTTGGCATTAGCAAGAGCTTCAACAAGGCTTCCCATAGGATCCTTGCCATCAGGCTGGAAAAACGGACCACAGGTGGACTATAAAAGTGGGTAAAAAACTGACTGAACAGCAGGAATCAAAGGCTTGTGACAAGTGGCACAAAGCCCAGTAAGCAGCATTTACAAGGAACGGGTACTGGGACCAATTATGTTTAACAGTTTTATTCATTAAAATGAATCCCAGGCAATGGGACAGAGTATACTATCAAAAAGTTTGCAGGCAATAAAAAAAATTGAGGGCTGCAGTGGATACACTGCAACTCAGAGAAATCTTGACAGGCTGGATAAAAGGGCTGACAGAAACCTTGTGAAATTCATCAAAGGCAAATGCAAGCCCTGCAATGCAGTTTCAGGTACTCTGGCATAAAAAAAGATACTGGCACACTGGAATGAATCCAGTGAAGGGGCACCAAGATAGTCAGAGGGCCGAAGTACATCACATATGAGAAGAGGCTGAGAGAATAGAGTTTGTTCAGTCTTAAGCATGGAAGGATGGAGGAGATGATCTTGCCTTCTCCAATTACCTCATGGAAGGATATAAAGAAGATGGGATCACACTTTCTTGGAGCTATATAGTGACAGAACTGTGTAGATATAAGCAGGAAAAGATTACCAAAAGGCTGGTCAGACTGGAAACTCAAACAGTACTTGGAAATATACTTGACTACACATGGAGATAAAACTCAAGTAGACAAAGGTCTAAACAGGTCTAGCTGGTCTCACTGTGAGCAGGAGGTTGGACTCTTCCAACCTAAATTAATCAGTGATTAAAACTCATTTCTGACCACCTCAAATTTTATCAGTAGTCATAAAAAGAAATGCTGGAAACTTTCTAGAGGAGAAAAAAGAAAATAGAAGCAAAACTTGTTGAATTCATGCAACCCTCCCTCTTTATAGAAAATTATTAATCAGAACTCTATGCAAAGTTCCCAAGGAAAAAAAAAAGGCAGCTCTTTCCTTCTAAAAGTTATTTGGTGAAATGAACATCTTTCCTCATTTCATTGGGTTAATCTGAGTTTATAACAGGATATATGTTTTGGAAAACATTCTTAGAGGTCACAGAATCAATCCACTTACTCCAAAGCAGAATCAATTTTACCAAGTTATTCCTGACAAATGCTCATCCAACTATCCTTTAAAATCTGCAGTGTCAGAGCTTTCATTTTTTTTCTCACAACAATGTATTCCTTTTCTCAACTAGCCTGAATCTTTTAGAGGAAAATTCTTGTGAGAAGACAATCTACCTTGCTATATTTTAAGCTTATTATGAGCGCATTGCTGCTCTACTCACAGTAGACACGGAGAAAAGTTCATTCTCCTCTTTTAAACTACACACTTTTATGTACTTTAACACCATTATCATGTCTTCTTTTAGTCTTCATTTTTCTAAACTATGACATTTTCTTCAGCCTTTCCTCTTACATTGTTCTTAGACCTCCAATCGCGTTCATTTTCTTGGTATTCAGTCGTAATGAATTCCATAAATTTCTATTGGGATGCTGGAAAAGGCCTGTTTATGTGGCTCCATATGCTAATGAAAATATTTGTGCCTTCTACTAACTATGAACTGTTTGCTCAAAATTATATGGAGTGGAATTTGTTTTATGTTACTGCAAAGAGAGTTCACTGTGATGAAGAGCTACAGGGAGATCCAGCACTGAATGACCACAGCCATCCTCCGCACTTCTGCTCAGAACAAATGTAAACGACACTTGTGCAGTGTTCCATGGCAAACTCATTAAGAAACATCGTTACTGGAAAGATTCTCCACTCTGAGAAATGTGTGTGTATCTGAGTCAGAATTTGGCAGTAAGAACACTAGCACATATATATTCTTTTTTAAATACAGGTTTTTAAGATCATGACACTAAAAATGTCATTGTAAAAAAGCTCTATTTGTAATGGTGAATATATGAACGTCTTACCTCATACAGTTATTTCGTAATTATTACAGAGCTGAATTCGTATCATGTAGAGGTTGGCAAAGAGTACATATTCCAGGCAAGGCCCACTTCTTTTTAAGTGTAGTATTCTATTTCAGAAAACTTGGATTCAAAGCAAGGCCAAACACAAAAGTTTCTTCAGAGTGGACTGCATTTTGATCAATATTACATGAATAATTTTCTTCTTAAACAAGTAGCATTCAAGAGGAATCACATTAAAATAGTAATAGCTAATTCAACTGTTTTTAAAATATCACAAAGAACCCTTCATCCACCTGAAAAAATGAATTATTTTATCACTAAATAACTAAAGGCCTCCCTTCTCACATGGATGTATAATTATAACACCTGACATCAAGCTCAAATTGTATTTTAAGCAATGCATGAAGCATGGTTGGAGGATTTGTTTTGCTCCATTTCATAGAAAGAATATGTATATTATTTACAAAACCCACTACAATGCCACAGAATTGTCAAATTATGTTCAATGTTGTATTTGAAAAGTAGTCTTATTTTGATAGGTCAGGAGGAATGTAACCTTCCACACAACTATCTTGCTACTCTGCAATTTCCTTCTTTTGTAGCAATTGAGTCACCCTTTACACAGTGAGCAGTTCTTACATAGCCCTACAGATACACCGAGTTTCTCTTCATGGAGCCCAACTATATCTCCATAGCATAGAGTCAAGGAGCTTTCTTGTTCATTCATCTGTCCAACTATTTGCAATTTCTACCTTTTCTAAGTATAATAGGCCCTATCTCACCAGCTCTGCCACAGACTTTCTGTCTGGCAATGGGTCAATCAGAGGAAAGATTCAAAAAGTGATTTGTGTAACCCACGACTGTACTTTAGACAACTAAATCGCAGTCCTCAAACTCCTAGCTCAGATGTCATTGTGCCCCAGAGACATTCAGGGTTCAATTTTTAACCAGTTGCTCTTTGGGCCCAGAAGTTCCTTTACTGAAAGAACCCAGTAGTTTGGCATCTATTTGCTGAATAAAACCTGAAAACTAAACTTCCCTTTATCTGTCCTTAGGAGCTTAATCCAGTATACTTGCTCTAGAAAAAACTACTGCACAGGTTTTTGACAGGATTTTCTACAAAGTTTAAACAGCGGCACTGTTTTTATCTGAAGGCATAGTATGCACTAACATACTCAACAGGGTGCACATGTGCTTTCTCAGGGAGTCACATTTTCAAAGAAAAATGTGATCCCCTACTCTCTGTAAAATGAAAAGTTAAAGCTGCCTAACCCTCAGGAGATATTTGTAAGTTATGAATCCTGAAGAGAACGTAGTGCCTCAAATTAGAACCAAACTTGATCCTAAGCAGGGCTCGTTTACACAGGTGAAAATTAATACATCATTTTTTATTTCATCCAGTCAGGCACCTCAAGTCCTAACCCTCAACCAAGGAGCAAAAAGGAATTGAGGAAAAATTCTTTTCATAAATATATCTGTTGGCTTGTTCATTGATATTCACACACACACTTCAGCATTTCAGCATGCTGTTTTCCATGGATTTTATTCAATGATCTCGAAGGATCTTACTTGTAAGCCTTGGTACGCCTCTGCTAGAAAGCACATGAAGGCCCTAACTTCCCTGCAGAGCAAACTATTCTCACCCATTTGTTAGCAGAGAAAGCCAGGTTAACATGACATCATGCTCATTACCTTCATCCTTAGGCTTTTTTTGGACCTAGCCATTAGACTCCATCATTAGAGAGATAACAAGTGTAATTTGAATTTAAAAGATATTCAGACACTCGGCTATTTACAGTTCTTTGAACTCCAAACTTGCCTGTCTACACCCTGTATAAAATAGAGAGTACCTCTCTTGACTACTAGAGAACCAGAAAGACAAACACAACAGTTACTGCAGCATTCTGACTCCAGACCAACAGCCGCATCACACAAGTTGTGCTGATAAAGTAAACCACGTGAAGTAACTAATTTGTAAAACCTTCTAGCCATTTCTAAAGGGCCTCCTGTGTTAAGCAGAACCTGAACTTCAGCTCCCCATCTATTAAATCAGAATGAGAGCACTTTGCTGTCTCATGGGGAAGATATGAAGATAAACACCTGAATACCCCAATCTTCAGAGTGATGGGAGATGGATGAGTTCCTTAGCTAAAACAAGAACAATAATAGTTTCTTTGCCTGGTGGTATTTTGATAGATATAATGACTGCTGTTGTATCAAAGAACTTCAAGGGGTACGAATAAGTATTAGAAATCAAGTCTGCATCTTTTGGGAAACGATATTACAGATGCCTAAAACACTTCTTCACAGTTTGAAGAGCTAAGAAGTCGCATGTGGACAGTTCTGGCAGAAACAATCCTTTTCTCTACCTGACTTCCTCTTGTCTAATGTGTACTCAGAGCACATCTTCCTGTGCAGCTGGAGGCTTTGTTACAGACAGAAGGACGCTACTTAGTATAGCCAGTGTTTATTGCCTAACTTTTTTTTTTTTAAGATGAATTTGGAAAACTTCCCAGATAATACATCTGCCCCTATTACTTGCACCTCGGAGTGTAAGACCAGCCGGGGAGATAGTGAGGACAACTGCATTTACTAGCAATGAATAAACTGATCTATCTTTTTCTGGATTAGCAGTGGGAGATCCCAGACGCACTAAGAAGTATCTGTCTGCTGACTGACATATACAAGCTGGCACACTTTTGTGTCAAAAATGTACACAGCTGCATGTACACCGAAGCCGTTCCATCTATAAAGCACAATTGCCAACAGCTTGTCTTCAGAGATGGGTAATAAGAGACGGTCTCAAAAACAAAACAAGTGCAGAGTACAATTAAAGAATATTTTTCATTCCCCTAAGTGCCTTTCTTTCTAAACTCTCCTGGATTTGCTACAATTCTCCCTCCATCATGTTTTAGAAGAAGGAGGGATGATCTACTTGGAAAAACCCGGATTTATATTTCTCAAAAACTTCACTGAGTTGCCAAGTACTGGAATTACACATTTTTAGGTAACAAAACAGGCTGATTTAACCTGATTGTCAGTCATTACCAGCAGATGTCTGGACAAATTGCCTAGCATGTTTTGGTTCTAGGTCAACTCCAGATACTCAGACTAATAGCTGGTCGAAAAGAAAGAACACAGTCCAAAGCAGTAATAAATTATATTTATCCACATAGCATTATCAGCCATCAGGCGTCAGTACGAAGGGAGCTTTATTTTAACATCTTCTCCCAACCTGTCCGTCCAAACTTGCTCAAACCACCTCAACCATCTCAATAAGCCTTATTCAAGGCCTCAGTCTCAGCTTATGGAGCATAAGCAAACCCCAGACCGAATCATCACGTGGGTAAATTAGTGTTGGGCTTGCTTGGTTACAAATAGGCAGGCATGTTAACCACCCCAGTAGTGCAACACACTCTTTCCTGACACTCTCAGAGACTTCTGATGAGAAGTAGGAAATTCAGTGATACTCATGATTCTTTACCTGTCTGATTAAACTATTTAACTATACCACAGTGATAGGGCTGACTGGAGCTCCAGTGAGAAGAACTGCAGCTCACAATTCCTTTGGTGTTCAGATCATCACAACTGACAACAGAAGAAACACATCAAAGATTTTCTTACTAAATATATGGTAAAGGGTGCAAACTCTGATGTCAGGAAAACCATAGAGCAATTTGGATGAGGAAAGGAGCCCAACAGCTGTGCCTACAGATTCCCACACAGAGACAGGTTTTGCAAGTCAACATGGTGTCAATATTTAACTAACACGTTATCACTTGTTGTTATTATTTGACTATCAGTCAAGTAAGCAGCTAGCAAGAAAAAACAATGGAAGTGATCTTCAACTCTTGTTACTTTTAAATCAGATTCACTGAGTGATCATAGAGAGGCAAGAAGGTGATTTTTGTTTTAAACAAAACCTGAATTTTCACACACATACTTGCAAGTACCAAGCTATCTGTGCTCACATATTCTTGCCAGGATTACCTGTCATGGCCCAGAAAAAACAAGGGATGTCAGCTGAGCGGTCTTCAAATCTTCAGTGTTCTTTTGCGCATCGACAATGCTGCATGATTTTGCAGCCCTTATCTGTCTTAACAAACAAGGCTTAGTACCAGGTTAAGTTGTATCGCACTGTGGTGTGGCCTTCGCACCATCAGCATCTTCTTGCCCCAGAAGAATAAATAAAATTCATCTTATATTTACCACAAGGAAATGAGTCAAATATGCAGCAACATTCACTGTCATGTACGTCTCTATGTCCAAAGGCAAGGGAATACAAATCCCACATGTCCAATAACGTTTTTCACAGGCTTTTTATGTGAGAATCGAAATAGCCCATACATCACTAATAATCACATTATGCTCGTAAATTAAAAACTACAGATTTTACCATGAAAGTTATAGAGAAGATGATAATAAATGGTAAAACAAATGCAGAGTACAATTGGCACATTTTGTAAGTCATTTAAACTCATTTACCTGTAAAGTAAGTATTGGCGGGGAGAGTGGAACTAGCGAATCTGTAATATCCATTTCCTGGGAAACGGATCCCTTTCATTACTTCTGTACTCAATGTAGCTAAAGATGAATCTATCCTTTCCACCTGGTAGATGGGAGAAGGCCCATTAAGTTCTTCAGGTTCATTCCAATTTATCTTTACCGTTGTGCTGTTTATTCCTTCCACACGAGGAGCACTAAGTTTTCTTGGAGCTGTGCATTAAAAAAAAAAAAATTATCTAGATATCATTGTCCATAATACTCGGGAAATTATTTATTGCACAGATATCCGTAGAAGCTTAATTAGAAAAAAACAAAAACCAAACAACATTCTTAATCTTTATGAGAACTTGCTTTCAATTCCACAAGAAATACCTTATTTGTTTATTCAGGCTTTGGAAAAATACCTCTAGCATTATATCCAAAATATTTTTTTCATAATCTTTAAGAATCCTTCTTCATAAAAAGTATATTTGTATTCCTCCCTTGATTAGCCTCTCATGCCATACTCACTGTAAGCATGTATGTGTATGATCTTCAGCATTGGATTTGAGTGAAAGACCAAAGGAGAATTTGAACAGTTAATTAACTCTTGTTACATCTCAGCAGTATGGTACACGACAACACGAGTCTTTCATCACTGAACTTATCCTCGTCAACAGGAGCAGAACAGCCATCCGTCCACAGTACTGAAGGCTCATCAGGTTGTTCTCCTCATGGTGCACACACAAGACATTAGCATATGTTCAGATAATTATTCAGTTCAAGAAAATGACCCTCTTTAACTTTTCTCCACTAACAATGGTGCACAGTATAACTCCATACAAGATTGCTTCCACAAAGGTATCAGCCTAAGAATGTTATTACAATAATCCTTCTACCATGAAAACCAATACGCTGGCAATTCTTTTAAAAGTTCTGATAGCATTGGTCACTCTATAGCTGAGTTATGAATAATTTTTTTTTTTTTTTTTTAAATACTGTTCAGTAAGCCACTGGAGGGCAGCATGACCTGTTTGGATAATGCCATGATGGCCATACAGGTGGGAAAGAAATGGACCACCACTGGAACAATAAAAGACATCATCTGGAGAAGTACAAGAACACTCTACTACCTATAGAATCTATATCCATCTTATCTTGCCTTTTTTTCTTCCCTTTCTTTCCCTGATAAAGAAAAGGATTTAACAACAGAAACTTCATTTGTACCCAGGAAGTGAAATACAATGACAACTTGTAAAAATTACTTGTTCCCATAATGACATAGTAAAGAGCAATAAACGCCTTTCAAGAACAATAAAACCTGAATTAAAATATGGGCCTTCAAAAATCTGACATATTACTTCACAGCACAGCATTGTACATAGTGCAAGTTCTTTAGAGGAGAGATTGCTTCGTTTAGAACGAATTAATAACATCCTTTTCAACATTCGTGGGTTTCCAAGATCATTAACATATTTTTCATTTTTCCTATTTGCCTGTAGCATGTTGCTACTTTTTTGTCTTTCTTTCTTTTTCTTTGCCACCCCCACTCCCCAACTTGGTAAATATTCTTGGAGAAAGCAGGGAGGGGGGAAACTGGGAAACTGCCAATGGCACTATGTGCTGTAAATTCCTGCTTAGGCATCATTTATGACTTCACAATCTAATTAGTATCTCATGCTATGGTAGAAATTTACAATGTCAAAACTGAAGTAATGCAGCGTGAGGTCATAAGCTTTCCTGCATAAGTAGGGCACAGCACTAATGAATTGTGGTATTAATGCACAAGTTTAAATAGAAAACATGGCTTAACAATCAAAACTTCACCTTTGAGGGAACTACTGTACGTCAGCATTTTAAATGTGAACATAAGAGGTTGAGCCCTCCAGTTCAACTTACTGATGGTGAAACACAAATGCTAAAATTCATTATTTCTAAAACGCATACAGCTAACTAACACTCATGACAATAACTATATCTTCCTTTAAAGTCTAGTATTAATAAACGGCAGTTACTTGGACCATAATTATGGTATCTCTGATACCCAAACCTGAAGCTTTTATGGGGCTTATGCAATTAACTACTTAAATGCATCGTAACACTTGCTTCTCTGACAGGGAAGTATTGATTTTTTAATCATTTTCAAGTCTCCTCTAGCACAAATAAATGTACTACAGTTACAGTTAATGCACTGTGTACATGCATTAAACACTGGCATGACACAATTTATTATTTTGTGATATATGGAATAGAAGCCTACCCTTTCAAGAAAGTAACATCCTTGCTATAACATTAGTATTTAAACTACAGTCTCTTTGATGCTTGAGAATTCTTGTGCATCAAGACAGTGGAAGACTGTACATAATAGGTTACATAAGTAAAAAAACAAACCAAAACAACCCCAAAACCCAAATTCTGCACAGAAACAGACAGGACTAAAAATAAATCTGTAGCACTAGCCCAGCAGGGTACTAAATGCTGAAATTAAAAATATTCAAGACTAAAAGATACAGTATATATTTTCCTAAAGGTGTCACTGTGGTACCTGTAGCTACTTTCTGAAAGATGAATCGACTATAATTTTACCTATTTAATTTTTTTTAGTCACGTTCTGTTAAGACACATCTGTCAAAATAATGAGCGTACTACATTTTAGTGGATTCAAAGTCACATTTTGTGTATTTTAATTATGTAGTTTTAATGTCTTGCTATATAATACATATTTAATATATTATAAAGCTAAAACAGTATTTAAAACCCCATGATTGCTGCCTGCCATTGTGTAGCAGAGGGCACAAAAAAGACCAATAAAGACAGATGGTCCATACAGCTTATGTTGAAGTCATATATCTAAATATAGATGTTGCTACACAGGTCATTACAAATAAGCCTTTCCCATGTGTTTATGCACACACATGTACACAAAAATGAAGTTGGTAAGTAAAGAGCAGTTAATTTTGTTTTGTTTGAAATAATATCATTTTAGTTTTAGACTCAAAGACAGATGCCAGCATTTCGCTCTGAACAGATGGTAATTCCATCTAATAGTGCATCTCTGTATTAGTAAGGTCTGTTGTGTATACAAACAGTAATAAACACTAGGTAAGGATCAAAATAAATTTTAATTGTTGACATTAAATTCTGGCAGCCACTGTTCTAAGGATACAATACTCCTTTCTCAAGTCTGTCAGGTTTACTAATACAACTGCTAAAGCTTTTCCATACTCTGCCAGATTCTTGTCCCAGGAATAACATATTTACACTGTGGCTAAATTTAACAGGCTTACATATGTCTGAATAACTACTGCTCAGCATACTGTAGGTAGGTATTTGTGTACCCTTCCACATAAGCCTTCAATTAGCCACTCTGAATAGTTCAGGAAAGCAACAGTAGCAAAAAGTATACAGTTTTTAATTATTGTTCAGTTGAATGCAGAAGGCTTACATACAAATTAAAACAGAAATGTTCAGCAAGTTTGAGGACAAAACTTAAAGAAAATTTTTTTTTTTTTCATCTGGGAGTTTGCCTTGCAGGTAAAATTACATGCCTCGCTATTGGTCATCCATTTCATTTTTGCTACAAGTTATTAGTCCAGAGGACCCTGAGATTGCCACAGCATTTCTGGTATGACCTTTTCTTTCTCTGTGCTTCACAATAGTATTTCCATAGTAAATGAGTCAAGAAATAATACTTATGTCTTCTGACAATATTTTGATTTTTTTAGAAGATTCTTTGGAGTCCATTTTGGACTCTTCCCCAAAAAAGAATAAAAACCAGCCATAATGGACATCAAAAGAAAATTTAATAACACGGATATGTTACAATCATATTTCTTTAAAAATAGATGTAGTACACAGTATTTTTTAAAAATCATGAAAAATATATTGCTTCCACCATATGGGACAACCAACGACTCACCAACCGATTTAAGATGCAGCATATTGAGCTGACCATATGTTACAGTGCTGTTGAATGGCTGAGTGATTCATGCCCGTCACATTCTAGTATATCAATTAAAGCTCCTTGAAGTCTGCATGATTTGTGTCTCTGTTATTAAACCCTGCTAATTCATCCCACTTACACATCTGTTATAAATCTCTAGGAGTGCTGCATGATTCATGGCAATCTGTGAGCATGGTACAGCAAATTCTTCTCCTTGTAATTAACAGTAAATTGTTTTACTGCCATGCAATGAATTTTTCAGTTATATTGCAAATGAACTCCTAAATGCACGGTTCTTTCCTAAGAACTGACTTATATTATTAGGCAATTAAAAAGTATTGCTTTGAACCAAAAGCTTTTAATCAAGAGGAATGCAACTTAAACATAGCTTAAAAACCTTGCAAATTTGACACGGAGGGAAAAGAACAAACTGAGCTATTTTCTGAAGTATAATATGTGGTTGGTAGGGGAGAAGAAACAAATAACTTTTGAGTCCCTACTAATTTCCTGAAACTCAAAGAGCAGTTTAACTACAGCTTGAACACTTGGCAAAACAAGTTTGAGCAGATACTATTTATCTCAGAAGTTACTTAAGTCATCTGTCATTACGAAATTTCTCAGATTACTTTACACTTTTCTAATTGTAAAACAGTGTCTTTATTCTTGAAATAAATAATTGGATAATTAGCCAAGCTGAATCATCAGAGGATTCCAATGCTGCTCAAGTGTTCTTGTCAAAGGTGAAGCAAATTCATTTCAGCTTTGCCTCTGCAGCTTTCTGAAGAGGCTTTGATTTTTTTCCTGCTACATTCTTGGCAGCAGCCTCAAATTCATGAGTCCATACATCAAGTCAGTAGTTTAACAACAAATGAAATTAAATTCAAAGAAGGGAAACTAATTGAAGGACAGCAACAAAAGTGTTTGGTAATGTGCTTTTTAATATGGCACGCCACATTTGCATGATAATTTTTCCTTTTTAGCATGGAGCAGAAAGTGACTAGCTTAATGAGGGATTATTCAAGACAGGAATGAACAAAATGCATTCATAACTAAGAACAAAGATTGTATTATGAAACGGAAACAGGCAACTGCCGAGAAGTAACTGGATGATTGGTTTATGCATTATGAATAAAAAGGTAGA
This sequence comes from Haliaeetus leucocephalus, assembly GCF_000737465.1. Classification (NCBI taxonomy): domain Eukaryota; kingdom Metazoa; phylum Chordata; class Aves; order Accipitriformes; family Accipitridae; genus Haliaeetus; species Haliaeetus leucocephalus. The sequence continues at coordinate 60,859 of NW_010972962.1, read as the reverse complement.
AAAATATTTATATTAGTATTCACTAATGACTATATATACAAGATTGTTGTAATTAAAATTATAAATTAACATATTAAGAGTGCTTGTTTAATCACTTTGGGTCCTATTCACAACGAAGAGACTTATGTACATGCATGCAAAACAATCTGTGTTTTCAGGCCAGCAGCAAATGGCCCTCGTATTTCTCTTCTGTAACAAAGGAAAATATACATTACTTATTACCTGTTTAATGGGTATTTGTGATTTTAAAATTGAGGCATAGCATTTTGTAGAAAAGCAGTCTATGACAGGCATAAACAAATGCTGTATTGCCATGACAAATGGGTTGAGGCTTTTGAAAAGGGCTTGCACTGAACCTTATTCATGAATGGAAAAAATGGACAAATTACTCAGATTAAAAGGGTAATCGAAAAGAAAACGACATCAAGGAGTGTAAGACAGCCCAGAAAGCCCATCAGCATCATTACCCCAGCAAACCCAGAGGCAACTCCAAAGCCACCAATACAACTGCTTGAGAAGTCTGCCAAGAAGCCAGATGCAGCTGGTGCTGGAAGAATATCTTCTACAAATTAGCTTCTGAACCCTGTAATTGCCATCAAAAGCAAAGGATCAGGAATGCAGTGTGCTGGGGTAAATGGCAGCGATCACAAAGCCATACTTTGGTGTGTCTTAAAAAATGCTTTTTAAATGAAGTTTAAAAAAAAATTAAGAAGGGCAAAGAAAAGACGAACTTAATTACAAGAAATAAGCTCAGTCACACAGTAGTTAATGAAACATAGCTGTATAGATTGTTTAAGGCACCCTTTGACTATCTGATTTGAGAGGGGTAGCGTAAGCAATTGTAGTAGTCCAAGCACTCACATGGCTGATTCCTTCCTGTTGACTTGTCAGAAACTGCTGGGAATAAAAAGGTATTTCTCTGCCTGACTGAAAAATTTGGGAAACATGCATTTTTTGTCTTAGTGGATGCTGCAAAGAACAATGCAATTCATAATTTTATGCAAACACATTGTCAAAAAAAAATCACTTTTAATGGACCAGGTCTTTCACTGGTACTAGCTAGTATAGTTCTATAGATTCCAAGGTACCAGCTCAGAATCCTACACAAGATAAAACCCCAGAGCAAAAAGCACTTCTGAAAATAAAAAAATAGCCTAAGACCTGGTAAACAACAACAGGATGAATGTCATTCTCAAAAATAAACAGGAACTTGAACTCAGCAGAACCTAGAGAAGGGAATAAAGTAAAATGTGACTCTAGGTGTAGAGATGAAAAATGTGTAATTACTGTTCAGTATTGCTTTCAGTTACATACATGCAGTTCCACTTGATGATCTTGGGGTAGCAAAGACAAAAATGAAGCTCAAATTGGATTCAAAATTTTCAAAGTATTAAAAATGAACTTCTTCCCATGTATCAGCCAAGGCTTTCAATAGCATGTGCAAAATATTGCAGTGCATAAAGCATATTTAAAATACCACAAGGATTGTGGAATGTGCATCCTCTTAATTTAAGGTTTAAAAGACTGATCAAAACAGTATGAAATACTTTTTAATTATTTGAGTCTTTAAAAGCCAACTATTTGTGTATTTATAACTGAACATACCAAAACTGAGGTTCACGTTCTGTCCAGTCACCCGCTCTTTGAGTAACAGAATTAACAGGGTTAATTCTCTTCTTCCGTTACCTTGACATGCTTGCTTTGATCTTTCATCCCAATACTGGATTACCACCTAACATTGATCTTCCAACACTTTTTACCATTTTCGGAGCTGGTCACACATCAGGCATACCTGTGCAAGTTCTTTTATTTATCACACCTATTCTTCCTGGCTTCGCATGCATTTGTGACAGCTTCCACTCAGCTTTTTTATAAAACAACTTGATTCTTAATAATTCTATTTTATTTGCTTCCTCATTCTCTCGTCACATTCTTCTGGCTTAATTGTCTTCTTTTATTGCCACCTACAAAAATCATGGGTGTATATATTGGTGAGGAGAAGATTTTTTTGGCAATCTGAGAGACACAAGGACATATGGCTGATTGTAGCTTTCTTTCACTCTCCTCCTGCAAAGCTACTCATGAGATATCCCTTGTATGGATGCCTATACTGAACCAGGTTAGAAGGGATCTACTTGTTTTGTTTGCTTCTGAATTATTTTAACCAAGTTTAAGTTATAATCCTTGTTAAGTTATAAGACTTGTCATTGAAAGATCAGCAGACTTTCTGATGCCTCTGCTCCCTTAGGTCTTACCCCCAAATTCTGCCCCTGACTGCAGAAGTCTCTTTTCTTTGTCTTTTAAATCCTCTCTCAAAACCTCTTGCTTTTCTTCCTCAGCATTTTTGTTTCTAATGATTTCATGCCCTTGTTTCTGCCCTTGTTTTTATTTGCTGTGTTACGCCATATAAAAAAAAAATGTTGCCAGAGAAAAAGAACGATCGATTTTGAATAGTATCTTTTTTTATAGCTAGTCTTCAAATTAACCTAATGAACATTAACAAAACTTAAAAATTACTTGAGACTTCTAGTGGCAAGTTTTAGAAGGCATTGGCAATTCCAAAAGCAAGCCCCTTGCTAATATACATCCATTGGACATGCCAAAATCACAGTCATCAAGGTACCCATTGATTTAAATACTCCATGTGATAAATCAGTATACTCCACACATGGAAGGAGTAGGGATGGTTTTCCATTATCCTCCTCAGGATCAGAGGACGAGAATTAGTCTAATTTAGTATAACCTCTAGCCCAACTTGGAACACAATTCAAAGCTCCTGGATTGTGTTACAGTGCAAGGGGACCATCATGCTGGAGCACATTGCAGTCAAGACTTCCTCCAAAAAGCTCCCTTTGCCAGGGCATGGAGGGGGACTGGCAACCAGCCAGGGAGGCTGTCTCAGTGCCAGGGAGACATTCCTTCACAAAACAGAACTCCTCAACAGTCCTAGAAAGGCCATTTTAATTTCATTTTGCATCGTTCAATGACACAAAAGGATATTAATGGACTAAGGCTTGATCACCTGTTTTTACAAATGATGGGGACTGGTTTCTCCTAACTTTGTTCCAAGCTTGAACTCACTTTAACCTAGAAGTCACCACATAAGTAGTGTTTCTTTTAAATTTTCTTTGGAAACACAGTTTTACAGAACTTCACAAAAGGGAACATGCACACACAAAAAAACCCTGATGGAGGTTATTAAACAATTTTCTCCAGAAATGAAAAATGTGAATGGAGGAAGACAAATTTACAGGCAAAATTTAAGTGTTTTACTCTTTAGTTTGTCAAAATTTAAGACATTGCATTAACATGCTTTAAAAACATAAAAGTAACCCGATACAGGACTGATTCTTTGCTTCCAAGGTTTACAACAGTAAGCAGGAAAAGGCTACACTGCAAAACAAGTAATAAATGAGGACGTGTCTGTTATTCTATTTTGTATTCTCCTGTCTTCTCTAACGTGATAGGTCTCTAAGTATTAACACAACCAGGGAGGAGATGGTCATAAACAAGCTGTCAAGCATAACTAAGCTATTGTTTCTGAATCTTTTAATAAATGTATAAATGCAAAGTTGGATCATTTGTAGTAATAAGATGTGCCTTTTAGGCCATATTTGTTTCCATGGTTATCACCATAGATATGCCGTTCCTTGCATGGCTGTGTGGTATGGGATAAAGTCATACTCATACAAGTAGGAGGCTCTGTAGATGGCCAGCTTGAAACTTTAAGAGGTAGCAGTATGAGGAAACAAAATAAATTTTGAAATCAGCAATTTAGCAAGAGAGAAGACTGACAGAACAATCTTTGCCCACTGAAACACAAAGACAATTAGGTGAATCAAGGAACAAATCATCTATCTTCCACTTGAGAACAAATGAAAAGGCAATTAAATAAATAGACAGATGAAGAACAGAGGGCAGACTAGAGATAATATACCAACAGCTTAAATTCCACTTCAGTTCATGTATATAAAGCTTCCTATTTACTGGCTCTGAGCAACTCCTCATTCCCTGTCTAGAAGATCCTATAGCTCTTCATTGATTACACAGAGGAGCTTTGATGGAATTCAGGCAACTCAAATACAGCCCAGGGAGCCTAGGAAAACATTCTGCACAGCAGAAATTTTCAGATTTTTTTCCCTATGGGACACCAAATTACATAAGAGAGGTAATTTCAGAGATCATAATCACAACATCCATATGACAACACCACTAATTGCTTAACTAAAAATGCTAACATTTTGAAAGTAATTAATGTGTTTTAAATGCCTATACCAAAGGAAACCACACTGTTAAGCAGTCAGCTCTCTGCAGGTGACCACCAGTATGTCACATAGCATGGATTTTGAGCTTATATTTATAGTATTAAAGAGCTGTACTGACTACCTCATTCCATGAATAGAGAGACCTGTGAAGCTGATTTTCATAACAATTTCTCTCTTAAAACCCTCTTGATCCTCTGATGTCTAAGAAGTGAGTTCATGCCAGTCTTTTCTTTAAAGTAAATACAGGCTTTCTCCATCTCTGTTCTATACTGATGGTTATTTCCCCTAAATTTGTAGAAAGTTAGTACCTTTGAAATCCATGACACACGTGGTTTAAATTAACTCATAGACTCAAAATTTATTAAGGTGCACAGACACATATATGGAGTCTGAGTATTGTTTCCACAGGAAAGTCTGAGTATACATATCCACAAAGCAAAATCTCATAAATATCAGGGGCTAAATAAATAAACATTTGCAAAAAAGCAGACCCAAAGCATGTATGTTGCTTCTGATTTAGACACACGAATTAACATATGTACACAGTGTAATACAAAAACCATGCAACTCCTCTTTCATGGCTTAAGCAAGGCATTGGCACAGCATGTGCATTTTACATGCCATGTCACACAAACATGACACACACGCTAAAAAACCCCAACAACAAATTAACAACTTCTTAGCGTCATAAATGAATGAATGGGTTCAGCCACATTTCTGTACATTTACCGTTTAAATAAACAGGAACAAGAATATACATATCCATACATAACCTGCAATTGAGAGAGCAGTACACAAATCCTATTGCCATAATAGTGTACCTTAAACCTTCATGGAAAACATTTTGGTTTTAATCTGTCAAGATAAACAAATAATAATTAAGCAAGTCACTTTGTATTAATACAACACCTACCCCTGTCACTGTGCATCAAACTATGATCATCTTAATGGTATTCATTAGTAAACTGTGTGTCAGCTTTGCATTTTGATACAGATTGTTTCCTTACCAGCTGCCAAGGTTTGCCCCATGCCTGGCTCACTGGTTACACAACCAATTTGATTGCAGAGAGTAACAGTAAAGTTGTACGTCCTGTAAGGTTTTAATCCTGTCACTACATAGGATAGCTCATGAGCCTCAGCTATATGCAAAACCTGCAAAGCAAACAGATTGGAAGACAACAGTTGGTTAATAATATTTTCATTCCTATTAATTGATGACATGCTCACTAATAAGAAGCTTGTCTCTGAATTTGCAGATTCCTTCATTTAGATGTGGAAAAGCCTGCAAAGACCGAGGGAGAATATTTTGGAGAATCTGAACAAGCTAGGATTTAGGTGATAATACTTCCCATCACCCTGTTTTATGAGGTAATAAGCCAGTTCCTGAGTGGATAAATGAGGAAACAAAGTTATTGCCTCATAAAATGTGTGGTGGTGCAGTTATCACTACAAACAGTGCAGCTACAATCCAGATGACGAAGATGACACTATTAGGTGGTGAAATCTAACCACCATTGAATGAGTGACATGATTAGCAGGTATAAGGAGGGAGGGAAATAACTAATACCTACAGACATTTGAATCTGCTTTACTTTAACATTACTTTAAGCTATCAGAGAGAGTAGAATCGAATAAAATGTTGTATTTTCAGTAACTTCTTTATCAGATGTTTATTTAGATGAAAAATCTTGCAAGCCTGAGACCAGAAGTAATTTACATTTATGTATTGTTACAACAGCTTCAGGAGCAATAGTATCCCCACTTCATAGACAAATAAACTGAGGCCCATCTGTGGTACCACTGAAAGACAAAACCAGCTCTTAAATGAGAAACACAATAGCAGAGCACCAGATCCACTCCCACATTCTGATTACCTATCATATTTCTTTGCTCATTCCTAAGCTTTTAGCTTACTACTACTGCTATGGTATTTGTTTGCCAAGCCCAGTCACTCAAAAAATCACAACAGTATTTTAAAATCGCATAGTTAGACTTTATAAAGTTGGTTTTCTGCTATTTTAGGTTTCCCCACTTCAAAGATTTGTCCATTATCCAGGAAGCCAGACAGGTACCTTTCTTAATGGAAATGTACATTCCTTGGCTTTAAACATATCAGCAAATATAGCAATAATACAGAATCAGAAGATGCAAAGATCACGGTAATTTAAGTGTTGTTGCTCAATCCCATCCCTACTAATTTTGAATCTCACCCACTACTGAAAACAAGTCAGCTCAGTAATACAACTTAAAACCCAAAAGTAGTGTATAACATTACAGAGCACATAAGATAAACTGATAGGAAAAACTTAATGTAACTAACAATACCTGGGAAAATGGTGGCAAGAACCTTTGTTCTGTCATCAAACTGATGCTATATCCCATCACTTTTCCTCTTGCTAAATTATCTTCAGGTTTTTCCCATGATACGTTGAGGGAATATGGTGAAAGAGGGAATACTGATGGAGATGGCATGAACACTGGGGCTGAAAAAAGATTAATATAACAACATTCATAAAATAAGTGAGCACTGTGTGTAATGCAAGCTTTCTCATTGTATTTGTAAAACACCATTTCAGACAGTCTTTTTTTTTTTTTTTTCTTTTTTTAACCTTATTTTCAAAGTCTAACTGGAATTTTCATATTATTTTGATATTACATAAGAAGTACCTCACCCATCATTCTCCTGTTTTCTACTCTGGCCATGAATGCAGAATAAAACTCTGGCTATGTCTTCAAAGAAATACTAATCAACACTGAAGTCCTAACCCCTGTAGCAGGTAGGAAAGTACATACGAATGAAAAGGTCTTGAAGAAGAACTTCATGCAACCTGGGAAAAAACTGATAAAAGCAAAAAGTGTTCAATACTTCAGCATCTTAAAAGCAATTTTGTTTGCTAGGCCAGTTTGAAATTAACATGTCTCTCACTTCTTACAAAACAGTTCCCCTGTCTTCCATAGTAAATCTGTAAAAGGATTGTTTGCACTGCAGTTAAATCCCCACCTGATTACTCTGTAATAATAGCATACCAACTCATAGCACTTCTGCTATGTACAAACCACCACACTAATGGACCTCTTCCCAAATACAATTTAACACTTTTATAACATATAGTATTTAAGAACAGATAAGCACAAAGACTCATTTTGAAAGGGGAATTAGTTTAGCCTGCTGTTTTGCAGGAGCAAACGACTGAGGACATGATTTTCAAGCTAACAGCAAACAAAAGCATCAGGGATGTAACAGAGATGTTTAATTGCAAAATATAGGCTCTATCAGCCTAAAAACCTTAGATCTCTAATGAAAGCACTGAAATAAATAGCTGTTATTTCAAATAATATGTCAAGTGGCAAGCCCTTTTGAAAATCTGAACAGAAGGGTCATAATAAGAGGCACTGTGAACTGGTTAAACTTCTGAAAAAAGTGGTCCATATTATGACACTTGGCTTCCATAAAAGCATATAAAAAGTTTCAAGCACTCTACTCCTGAAAAGGTAACCCTCTCAAGTTCTTTAAAAAAATTGTTTTCTAAACAGTCAATGTTCAGGAAAACTCATTAGAACCTCCTTTCTGTACATATGTACCTTCTTGGATGACATTGCTGATTCACGCCAACTGTTAAAACATTTGTGACAAAACCAATCTTTTTTCATGTTTTCTCCCTTTAAAGAACATATATATAACAACCGGGGAAACAAGGGAGAATTTGAACACTGCTTGGTAGATTTTTCAATCTTGTAGTTTGGAAATTTTAGTTTAATTGACAGGGATTATTTTCTTCAACAATATGATTTTATGGTAAAGAAAATGGGTTTTGCTTAACATGCTAAATTCTGAGATAATCTGACCTATCTTTAATTAGTTTAAAAATGAGAATGTGTCCCTATCTGAATCGTCACTAGACACATTCTATTGAAAAAAAAAAATTAAGAATGCATTCTAATTTAGTTTTTCCTTTCATTTGTATCAAACAAATTCAAACCAATACTTACCAGCCTCTCCTGTTTGTCCTGATATCCAGTCTGAAGATATGCTACCTGCCATGTTTACTGCTAGAACATAAAATTCGTACTCTGTGAATGGCTCCAGATCAGTGACTGTGGTACTGGTCTGTGGTGGAGCCAGGGCATTTTCATTAGGAGACTCCATAAGTGGTTGAGGACTGAGCCATCCACTGCTTTGGAAAATACGAATTTCGGGAGGAAGAAAATTCCCAGCTGGTTTAAATTTTTTTCTCATATAAAGTTCATATCTTATAATTATGCCTAGAGAAAAAAGCAAGCCAGAAAAATTAGTGCATTTAAACGATTTCTGGAGTTCTACTAAAATAGCAATACCAATATATTTAATGAGCTAAGAATCAATCAATCAATCAATATCATAGAAAATATGGCATTAGAAGTTTTCCTCATTTCTGCTACTTTCATCCAAATGCTCGCTTTGGTATTTCTTGCATTACACTGTTTATTTTTCCCTCCATGCAGTTTTGGGATTTGAAAACAAATGGCTGGATTACAGTATGAGTTCTACTACCCTCTCTGGAAGATGGTATCCTAAAGTTCTGATCAAATGTTACTGGAAATTACTTCAGGCCTCTGACTTTCAAGGGGATATTTAAATGTTGGGGGGGGGCGGTATTGTTATTTTTCTTATGCAATAGGTAGGGAATTTTTGAGTGCAGTTTAATGCTAACCTTTTAGAACATACTACTGGATAGGAGATATGTGCGTGTGTCAGTTTTCCATCAACGTAAACCTATTACATATGCAGGAAGGTCTCATCACTTTGGAAAAAAACCCAAAACTTCAGTATTGTGGTATGAAGTGATACATGATCTAAGCTGGATCGTGGAAGCAGTTTAACTGTAAGAACAGACTGTAAGAGAGCTGACTGGAGATTTCCCAAATGGAAAAGATGAAACATAGCAAAGCCAGGAGGTAGTTAATTACCATATAATGTATATATTTGGGGCTGTATTCATGCACAGAACTGGAGAGGTTGCTTGGGAGAAACAGCTTCTCTCTTTATCATTGGAAAGACCAGGAAATCTGACCAGACGTCAAAAGAAACATGAGAGTATTGCTTATATCTGTCTGTGCTGGCAATTACATGTATGTAATGGCTACAGAGGAAACTATGAAGAGTATATGCTACAGGTTGAGGGACAAGTGCTAACAGCAAATATCATGACCTGCATTGTAGGAACTGCCCCTCTAAATACATACAGGCGTTCTTCCTGTCTAATCTGGTAATAGCTGGCAAATGAGACGTTCAAAGAGAAAGCTGAGCTCCCCATACACAGATGTCCAGTTTATGAGCAGAACAAAATACTTGTTTTCACATGCACAAATACTTGTGCATGTAAGTGCAAGTTCACAAAGCTCCATTGCACATACATTAGAAGATAAAGTGTTTACCAGTAAAATCTGCGGCATCACAAAAGTATCCTACAACAGCTGCTTTCTCAGTTTCAAAAACCTAAAATATTATTACGCAAGTTAGATCAGCAACTCTTGGCAATTGCCTAATCCCTAACAAAGTTATACTGGTAATAGAATTAGTTACTACACATGACGGATGGTTTTAAAAACAGACTTCTCTGTTAATTCTTAGATTTTTTTTCTTTCCATAACTGTTATCTGCTTATTTATTCTTTGTCAGGCAATATCACCACATCTGTCTGAACTAGCCGATCTGGCAAATTAGGGAAAAATTAATTTTACTGTAAATGTTTAATTATAAATGTGATTTTTTTTGCTGCAGCAGATGCCGCTAAGGGCTAAAACCTGGACCTAACACATTCAGTTGGAGTTCTGGACTCCAAAAGAACAAAACACAGACTCTGAGAATACGTTTAGTGGCAGACAGGCAAATTAAGACAATGCCTTACTTCATTCTCAGTTTATGTTGCACGGATAAGGACATTCTAACCAGATTTGAGGAAATGCTGCTTTTTCTTTGCCAAATCTTTGACTTACAAAAGTAAATACAATGTCCTACCATTTGGTTTCTCAGGTGGTGACCATTCCACAGCCAGTTCTGTAGAGCTGATGGTTTCTATCATCGGTGGATGTAGCCCTTCTGGAGGGGCTTGTGCAGTAATTACTGTTACTGGCTGGCTCTTTAAGCAGCCTCCACTAGTACAAGCTTGCACAGAAAAAACATACTTTGTAAATGGAATGAGATTCCAAATAATTGCTGAAGTTTTTAAGCCTTCATACTGACCACAAGACTGAAGATCAACCAAGCTAGTACATGTCAAAATGTATTTCTCTATGGGCCCAGAGTCATTGGAGAGGCTTGTCCAGTAAAGTAAAACAGAACGGTGACTAACAGGAAAGACAGGATTTAAATGCAAGCTTCCTGTAGGCGTCCCAGATTTTGTTCTGTATGTCACTGAGGCACTTCTTGTAAAACCATGAACGTTGCTGGCTTTGACATAATAGGAATAGAAGGTATATGGAGATAACATGCTATCAGTGAAGGTCTGAACACCTAAAACAAACAGGTGAGAAGAAAATTGTATCAGTCTAACACATTAAAAATAATCTTAATTTGCATACTTAAAAAGGCTTTCCAGCCCTAATCCAAGCCGTAATATATTTATGCCTATTTGCATGCTCTTCTTGAGATCATTATGAACGTTGTAACTTCTCAACTTTTTTTTTAAACAGGAAAAAAACCCCTCCCCTATTCTCTTCTTCCACTGCACATTGGCATCACTAGAAAAATATTTTTTTTTCCACTGAATGTCTCCTAGTTCCTGCTTTAATTATGAACAAGATTAATACAATCATCTTCTTATTCCTCCTTGGCTTGGAAATAATTATTTCAAATGTAAATCAGCATCAATAATAGTGGATCTGATTTAGAAAAAAACCCCAAACCATTCTGTAAATTTTCACACCTTTGTTTTTGATTCATTTCATAGTGTAAGACCAAATATTTCATCTTTCTGTGCTTTCACTTCCCCATTTCTAAAATAGTGCTTAACAGTTCATTTGTAAAGCATTTGGTGTTGGACAAAAAGTGAAACAGAAGTGCAAATTATTAAAAATGTATATCCAAAGCCTGTATTTACCTTTTTCACCCACTACTTGCCATTACTCTAGATAGCTTTTTAGCAGCAATGACTATGAATAGCTCCTGGGTATATCCCAGAAGCAGTTACACATCTTAGTCATCACAGCACAATATGAATTTATGTACAACCATACTACCATACATGGTTTTGCCTTAAGAAATAGTGAACATTGAGTAATATATTACATGCCAGAGCACAGACACTCTTAAGCTTTTTCAAAGCAAATGGAGAGGACACAGCTATTTGTAAGTCCCCTGTGTATGTCTGCACTGGCAAGCCAGCCCTGAATACAACTTAAAGAAGACCACCACAAAATTATGAGTATTGCTAGATATTCAGCCCTTGACATTGTAGTACAAAAGCAGCAGTGTCAGCCCAGTAATTGCCTACAGTGCTTCAACTACCTAGAGCAATCACAAACTTATCACTGGAGTCTAGTAATAAGGAGCCTGGGTAATCTCATCTTCCTGCCTTTCAAACCCCGGTACTTCAGGCAACCCAGCAGCAGCAATGGTTATTGCGACATCCTTGTGCATTAGTAGTGAGCAGGCAAGCGATATGGCAGACTTCAGTCCTGACAGCAAGATTCAGCTCTTTATTCTTCAGCTTTCGGGTTAGCATGCCGTTCACAACTGTGGGTGCAAGTACTCCAGTGTACTGTAGAATTGTTAAGCCCTTTCTGAGCTGCATGGACACACCTGCCCTGTCTGAAGTGCTTCTGGGCACAAGAGTGGGTACCAAAGCCAATTTGACAAGTGTTAGACAAGACTCTTGGACAGGCTGGCAAGAATCCTTGGAGCAGGAGCGTGACAACCAGTTGCTGTGAAGGACACTGGCAAGTAGGAACTTGCCATGTGTCCAGTTTCCGATTTTGTCTCCAGAGAAAAGAATGGCCACAGATACAACACGAGTCAGTGTGCTAGAAACTTGGGAGAGCTGCACTTTATGGGATGACAGGATCACTATCCTGTGGGTCTTCAACTCAAAAGAGCCACAGAGAAAAAAAAAAGCATGCAAGGAAACAAAAAAAAAGAAAATAAGAAAAAAAACCCACAGTGAGACTGCTGTCAGCAGCAGCAAGTACCACAAATCCTCATGAGATGACAAAACAGGAGTACCCCCTGAACTAGATTCTACAACCTCACCCCACCCCCCCCAGAACCCAACCCTGCTCTAGTACCATATGCTGACCTGGAACCTGATCTAGACCCATCAAGCAAGCCTGAATGTGATCTAGAACCAACCAGAGCGAGACCATGACCTAGAACCATTAAGCAAGCTAGAACCTGCTCTGGAACCAAGAAACTGCCCTGAAGCAACAAGCCAGCTAGGACATGATCTAGAACTGCCTCCCTACCAAACTGCCAACTCCAGAATTCATACCTGCTCTACAAACCACCTCACCAATACCACCCTAGCTCTACAACCAACCAAGCCCTGAAACCCCACCTCTGGAATGGACCGGGACTCTAGGGCCAACCCAGACCCTAGGGCCCCAGGCCTAATGTTGACAGCAAGCACATTACTTTCCCCTTTTCAAATACAGGGATTGGAAGAGGCAGATCACCCAGAATGCTGATATTGTCTACCAGAAAAGTAACCAGCCCCATCTCAACATTACGAGAAAGTTCATTCAGTATTGATGAACACCTGATCACCAGATAGCAACTTTATTGCAACAGGAATATAGGCCAGATAAAATTGGATAATGCCAAAATGTAGAAGTTTCTACATTCCTCAGGTGAACAACTCCACCAAATATTTAGCTACATTTATAAACAATTAGAACCAACATGATTTGGAGTTAGAATTGTAAGTAACTTTTGCCATTTTTTCACATTTTAGAGCAAGTATTTCATTATATCCTCGAGACAAGGATTGGTACCTTCTGAGCCTCTTGTTTCCCAGAGCAGTCAGGAAAACATTGTTTTAACTGGGCATTCTGCAATACTATCAGCCAGATCCCCAGGCCAATTTAGATTCTTATTCTTAATTTTCCTTGGGAAGTTCAATGTTTCTATAAAACTCACATTTAGTCATAAGATAATGTTCATCCAGTTGCACTCTCGGGGCATTTCATAAGCATTACAAATTTCACACTATACTGAGAAGAAAGTAACATTACCAAAAGTTCTGACAGCATTAACAACGTGTTCTTGATAGTCAAACACCAGCAGATGATTTCACGTCATTAATTAGGGGGATGGCCAGGAAATCGTTTTTGCCAGGAAACATCTTTTGAAACCAATTCTATGTTTTTACAAAATAATTTTTTGTTAAATAGAAACATGCTAATGTCTTGTTATCCAGCTAAATACATTCAGAATTTTTCACTATCTACAAAGTATGTAGGTACAGTCATGAAATAACATCCTCAACAATGCACTCAGTTTCAAGTACATTCCTAAGCACAAATTTATGACAACAAAGCTTTTCTTTTGAAATTAATTTATATTCTTACTAAAATTAGGCTTTCAAGCCAAATTAAGGAATTGGAGTATTTTCTATTAGCTCTCTAAACTTTTTGTAATGTTTCTTTCTCTCCTCTCAATCACTTAATCCCATGCTTACATGGGGTTGCCTATCTTTCCTCATGGTATGTACTGTGGAGTGTCCAAATTCACAGCATAAGCCACAGAGTAATCAACTGTAACACAGCAGCATGCACCAGAACATAAAAATGTCAGGAGCGCTCCAAAGGATCTGTGCTTCCACTGAACAACAGTCTTTTTTTTTTTCCTCCAGGATACACGACAATAATTAGAAAGACTCAACTTCTGCAAAATATTAATGCTGCATTTGTATGAAAATGCAACAAACTGAAGTTGCTAGAACAGAAATTACTCAGTGGCATTAAACCACACCCATCTTAACAAAATCACTTGTGTGCCACATATACATAAACCCAGTATCCAAATCCATCTCCTTTTCTTTGATAAGAGGATCAATAGGAGCACAAAATGGCCTTTCCAGCTAGGACAGAGTGTCGAATCCTTGAGGACTGCCTTTCTGAGGATCCCTTTGCAAGCCTCAACATGAGAGAAGTGGTGCTGCTAAAGGCAAACCAGGAGCTACACTGATAGCTTAACAGAAGGTGCTAAAAGTTAGAGGCCACAAAAAGCTTTCCTAATCTGTTAACAGTTTAAAACAGGGAGGATGAAAAAAGGAGTTTAAGCACATTATGGTCTCTTCTATTCACCCTAGTTCTTTACCTGAGACTTTGCCTCTTTTAGATTTTGGAGCCTGTGTATATTTGCAGGGAATGCTTTTGATGAGTCAATTTTAAAGTTTTTCAGATTAAAAAGTAAAAAATTATCAGCCGTTTTGGGTGACTCAGTTTGCCAGATTTTAGACTGGGGTATTCATTTCTTTCAAGCAAAATTAATAACACAGAACAATAACTCACTAAAGGAAAATAGAATAATATATTCAAAATCACAGAGAATGATAATGACAGAAACAAGAAATGATTAAGAAAAATTGCATATATATATATAGATAGATATGTACACACACACAAAAACACAAAATCTTTGATGTCATCTTACTGTAAATACTTACTGTAAGGGTGGTAGTCTTCAGTCCTATAAATTTCAGCCTCATCCCTATACAGCTGGTAAGTAAGCCTGTTAGAATTTGGAGAGTCAGGGGAACTCCATGAAAGACTGATAACAGAGGAATTGAGAACTTCTCCTGTAGGAGGAGGTTGCTGGAATGGAGCTAAAACATACACAAAAACAGAGGATGTAAAAATGAAGGTAATCAATAATCACACAAACTTAAATAAAAATGCAAAGTAACTGCTAAGTTTTCTGCAAAGAAAAACATGCAGTCACCCAGGCAAGACATTAATAGACTAAACTGATCCATCCAAATGCTCTCCAACAAAGCTTTTTATCCAAGTATATGAAACAAATTTGTACAGTTAAACAAGTGACAAATAAACTTAATCCCTCTTTCCCCCCTGAATTAAAGCAAGTACACCACAGTTTTCCAAACACTTTTTTTTTTTTTTAAATTTACTTCAAGATCTCTATAAAATGGGAACATGTTTATCTGGTCACATTATTGAAGTCTATAGTTCAATTATAATTTATTTTTTCAGAGGATTCATTCCATTTTAGCATAGGCCAGGCATAACTTCCTCTAATAGAATAGAAATGGAAAGTCCAACTAACTACAAATTTTACTGAAGCGTTACAATAAGCCTACTTAATCAAATGACAAAAAACATAAAGGGGCAAATTTTGAAGGTTATTCAGGCAATTCACTTCCATTTGTTTCCAATGAAATTTAAATCAATGAGAGCGAGGTGTCTAACATTTTAAGAAATCAGCTTGAGATTCTTATTTACCAAAATACTACTCTGCTATCACCTCCATTAACTTTGGAAAATGTGCTACTTAATTGCACCAGTATCAATAAAGAGAACAAACCTGAAGTTCACAAGCCAAAAGTCTCACGTTTTCAGAAAGACCAAAGTCCCTCCTATCTCTCTCTTGTAATTCAGCTGTATGACCATGGTCCTTTCTAAGATGATGGCTATTACTCAGAAATTAAACTTTATATGCATAGATACATGCAAATAAATATATACATACCTCTGCACATAAATGTATGGTTTTATGGTGGGACTTGATGATCTTCAAGGTCTTTTCGAACCTAAATGATTCTATGATTCTGTATTTATGATATTATTCAAGTCAGAGCATGAGTCCATATCCTGCTACAAGATCTCCAGCCAGCTTGTTATACTAAGGAAAGCACAGCTCTCTGACCCTCAGTAAACCCTGCATTAGCACGGAAAAAGACTGGTCTGTTTTGGCAGCTAGTAATTGCTACAGCTTGACTCAAAGGCAGACTGTGCCACTTCCCTACCCTCCTTACCAACAGAGGAGAAAACCAGGGGCGTGTGGATCTAGAGGAAAACATTTTGCTCCAGGAATAAGAATAGCTGAGGACAGTACAGAAATCAGCATTTGGAGTAAGCGACCTGGAGCTGGATCCAGAACCACCCGATAAGTTTTTCTGCCTTATAGTAAGCATTATAAGAAAATATCAACATCAGAAGCATGTGGCTTTTCATTAATTTTTTCTCCTTCTGTTGATAAACTATCATCATCTTCATTACGTGGATATTTGCTTAATATATACAATTCACCAAAAGTTAACTACCAAAATCTTTTCAGCCAAGTTGCAGACAGGAAACGACACGAGGACCCCAGGCCACACAAGTGATAGATGTAGAGACTTACGCCAACATCAGTGGGTCACATTACATAAGGGGTTTTAATAGAAATCTAAAATGTGAGTTGATGCTCGCTATTTAGAGTAAGGTAATGAAAAGCCCTGCTCCTACTGCAGTCTCTCAGCCAAGAAATAGCAGAAAATATTTCTAGAATTCATTGGATTGAACAGAACACATAATCATCATCTCCCATTAGAAAGCATAGTTTGTTTTCCTGCCAATCTAGAGGTTTTGAGTTCAGCTGAGTTACGAAGTGAATGCATGCTAAAGTGTCTACAGGAGTAGAGTTTGAGAATCAAAGGAAATAAGTGCTCCTAAATCCCTTTGGCATTTTTGAAAGTTTCTCTCCATGTCATACATGCTCTACAAGACCTGAGCAATCATAGAAATTTACTGGCAAAACCTTCATTCTCCATTCTCAGTCTCACACTATTGCATATTGCTCCCACATGTCTGCTGTTTTGCATTTTAGATGTGTAAAGCAAAGTACTATACCTCAAATTTTTTATGGAGCATCTAAGATACTGTTGGGCAGAAAAACTGAAAATAGCTCTTTTCCTGGAAGAATGTTAGTTGGACAGTGACAGCAACTTACGTTTGCTTCCCGTGGCAAAGACTTATAACCAGTAATGGTGTGTATCAACAAAATACTGTTCTGCAATGAAAATAACCACAGATACCAAGCTAGGCAAAGCTCTGTATCTGTGCAACAAGTTAAAATGTTTTGGTATGAATAACCAAAAGACTGCAATTGCTATATCATTTATGTCCAGAAGAGGACTCCGCTTGTCATTTAGAATACTGCCTGATGTATTTTTTTCTAACTGAAATCTATGATATTATTTATCTATGTCATATTATTATTAATCAATTTTATAGTTGAATTGCCATTGACCTTTATCCAATGTATATCCCAACATAAATAAGTAGGCTGGTTTATGTTTGTAAAGCACTTTGAAGATGAACAGCATCATAAAAGTGCCATGTATTATTATTATTATACATTCAGTTGAAACATCCTACATTTTTTAAAGAAACAACAAGCCAATCAACTATCTGCACAAGGAATATATACTATGCCCTCTACAGAAGAGTATGGGGAAAAACAGAACAAAACTGTATCTAAACACTTCCAAACTTTGAGGGAAAAAAATCATCTTTGGAAACAAATCAGTCTCTTCATTCTATCCCATGCATATTATTTGAAATTTAAACCTATTTACAATGAAATACAAACTGGAATCAAAGTGAGACCAGTCTGTCCTTGTAAACAAACTCTTTGTGCATGTACACCTCTGCTTGCAAATCTATAGTGTGCACATACCACAACGATGAATATCAGACAAATATCTATACAGAATACACAAAGAAGTGTTTTGTTGAAGGTGGATGCAGAAACATACTCCAGAGATTACTTGGGAATGTCTAACCCTGTAGTTGCACACAACATGGCTGCCTGAGCTAACTCTCACAGTAGGACCAGTGTAGCCATTAGTAATTAGGCTGCCAACAGAAATAACCAATTAGCATCTGCAGAGTTCCTCATTCACTGGTTACATGACTTCCAAGACTGGGCTGTTAACTGTGTACGGCAGTAAGGTGTGTCACAAAAATGTAACATGACTTTTTCAGAATTGGCTGAGGTCCTTCCCACACAGTTTGGCATTGGATGGTATGATGTCCTCAAACCCGTTTCTGAACACTGACCTGAAGACAACCTGGAAATTTAATTTTCTTATTACATATATTTTTCCTCTCCTTCTTTAAAATTCCTGCCAGGTTAGAGACTGTGCACTGGTGAGCAAATCTGAACATTTAATTTTGACTAATCATGACAAAGGCTGAAATTGTGACATCTCTTCATAACCAGACTCACTGCAAGGGCAGAAGTGCAGATGTTCCGTTGCAATATGTTTCATTACAATTCATGATCTGACCCTCAACATAGCATTAGCCATGCCTCTCATAGGCCGATTTATGACTCTGTGTTACACCATATCGCATATTTTCCCAAACTGACTGAAAAAAAGCCCCAGGAGGAGAAAGGCAAAGCTACATTGCACCGAGGAGCAGATTTTGAATTAATCACGAGGAGCAGGTCTTCAACAGACCTCCTGTTCTTCAGACTTTCTGAAGGCAGGTCTCCTGCCTCCTGTCAATGGCAGGAAAGGCAGCTAGAAAGCTGCAAGTTGTACAAATACTACTGCATTCGTGTGACTAAGAGGTGACCTCTGCATTGGTCGCTATAAAGAATGTGGTGGGAAGTGCAAGGGAACGATGGGCCATTACTTCTCCCCTAGGTTAGACTGCAAGTATAAAAGCTGTGTGTATGACACGAAGCACTCTGTACGTCCCTCTAGAAAACACTCCTAAGATACTCAGAATGAAAATCACCAAACTTCAGGGACCAGAAATAGGGGGTGGGCGGGGGGAGTCAAATCCAGTTTTAGTACTGCTGACCTAATTTTAATACTCACTAAATCAATGAAAAAAAACATTAATTTGAGAGACATGCTTTTAAGACCTAACATCCACTTACTTTTACTGCAGCCAAATAGGTTGTGGACATCCAAATTACTAGCATCGGGAACACAGTTGTCACATTTCAAGCCAGTTACAAATTGTTTACAAACACACTGTCCAGTAACAAGATGACAAGTCCCACTAATGGCTCCTGCAGGATGACAATTACAGTGCTGACATCTATAAACAAAAACAAATCAAGGAAGTGATCAAAACACATTAACACTTCAGTTAAGCACAGTAGGGTTTTGTTTAAAAGATTCTTGGGTAACATAATTAAAAAATCATAAACAGTTCAGTAGCCTGAGACACAGTGGAAAATCTATTAGCCTGATAAAAAAAAAGTAACTTACGAAAAAGGTGCCCATTATAAAAATAAACATTAACATCTCAGTGCCAGAATAATATTCTAATTTAGATAAAAACTGCTTAGAATTGAAGAACTTTTATATATATTGATCCATACACAATAATGGATAAAAATGTTTGGTAATAACCACATCATGCACTCAGTCCTGCAACACTTACTCACACAAGCATTCTTGCAGAGCTGTAGAGTTCAGTGATACGTATAACTGGTTTCATAGGTTTCTGCACAAAATATGCAACCTTCTAACTTACAGGAAACTAGGCTGTTGTTGAAAAAGAAATCAATTAATAATTTTTTGTCCACAAAGGCAACTTGGAGTTGAAAAAAAATAACACACTGTGAATAAAGGAGAATGAATGTAGACAAAAACCAGAAGAAAGAAAAAACTCAGATTAAAACAGTGAAAGGAAACAAAATAGCAGAAAAATTAATATTATAACAGAAAGCACGTTTTCCTGGCAGCCTGATGGACAAAATTGAAAATAACTAAAAAGAATATTTAATTAAATGTGTAAATTAAATAGGTTTTTAATTAAAAAGAACAAAAAATTTAAAAGCATTGGTATCACACAAATGCCACATTTCAATTCTGTAAATCGCTCTAGCATCAGTAGAGTACTTTTAGGATTAATTTATGCTTTGGCTTTTGCATGTGAAACCTCTTGCGATCAACTTGTTTTTCACTTGATATACTATTTCCCCACTGACATTCACTTATAGCAGGGATACCAATGTCAGATTATGCAAATATTCAAAGACTCAGAACATCTCAGAAGTTATGCAAAGCAATTTTTTCCTTACTGCAAATACTGTTAAGCTACCCATTGCAATATAGACTGCCATTATTTGTCATAACAGAAAGTCAACAATGGCAAATAAAACTTTGTACTTTAGATTCTAATTTCACTATGTTTTAATCGCTGCAGGCTAAGAGTGTTGGACTGGGAGAAATGTGGGACGTACAGTACAGCTAAACATACTGGGAAATCTACACTTCGCTCCACTTGCCCTGAGCTGGAAAAGTCCAATTCTCAGGCATAAGCAACACCAGCCTTGAGGGAATCTTAAATTACTCCAGATGCCAGGTCCCAAGATGATGAAGCAGCAAAAAGACCTTGGAGAAGCCCAAGGGAGAGACAGCCATGCTATGTCCCCTTTGCTCTGCTAACCCTAAGACTAGACGAGAGTTGTTGATTTATATTTGGCTGATCTTCCCTTGGCCAGTTTCACCAGAGCCAAGGAAACAAGTGGTGGTGCCTCTACACAAGTTACTTTGCCATTTTCCCAGTCATCACCATCACCTTGGTCCATCTCTTTCTATCTATACAAAGGCAGAAATAAAAGTGAGTTCAGTTCTGTTATAGGTATCGGTTTTTAAGGCAAGTGAGAGAGGAGGGGAGAGTGGAAACTGTTTTCACATTAGGACACTAAAATTCAGGTCAATAATCAGTGAAATAGTCATTAAATGTGACAGATTTTTAAACAAGTTTAAGAAAACTCTTCACATACATTTTCTGCCCAGAGCTCTCTGTATTAGAGTTCCTTTACTCCACAGCAGCTCGTGCTGTGTGATCTCCTGGGTAATCATTCAACACCCTTAAAAAGGCTGATAAAAGCTAAAGCTGCAAAATAAGCTGCAAATTTGTTTTATGGACTAATATCCTTTTGGGAATAAATAAAATACATTCTCTCTTGGAAACCACTATACTGTAGTTTGCTCTCTTTTATAGTCAAGAGAAAAGGGCAATTTTTTCAAACTGTATTAAGTCTTTTCATCTGTACATCCAAATCCCCCTTCCAATAGAGGTTTTGTTTAGACTATTTAAATGTCATGACTGAAAAAAACAGTTTAGTTAGAAAAAAAATGAAGACAGAATTATTTGCTCAGTAAGACAATACTTTATTATTTCATAATTTCATTACACGATGATATTTAGTACATATTTAGTTGGGGGGGTTGGGGGTGTTAATAACAGTGTCTCAATAGAGAAACTGTAAAATACAAGCTTCTCTTACTGCTCCTGTATATTACTGCACCTCTTATGAACAAGGGTGCCCTGAGTATTCCAGTTTTCATTATCATTCACACATGAGACAATCAAACTCACATAACACATACAGTCACAGTAATAGTTTTCAGTGCCTGGCAGGGTGGGGCTGCTTCTTTCTGCTTGTTGCATTTTCTTCTAAGTATAAAAAAAGTGTAGGCTGCCTATCCTCCACCTATACTGAATTAGGTTCCAGATCCTGCAAATGACAGCACACATGTCGTCATATTCTGTTCCACAGGATTACACATTATATTTGTGTAATCACATGCAAGATTTTCTGAAACTGCAGAACACTAGAATTGGCTTTGTTGTTATGCATAGTTCATGCTTTTCAGTTGGGATTGAGGATACGGTCAGTTAAAAATTTAAAAAAAAATAACTCATTCTTTGAAACTTTTAATCATGTAAGAAATATTTTCAGCATTCTTGTTAAATGCTACTTCTTCAGGATACTCTAAGTCAAATATATTTGAGTTTTATTAAAACGGAATTGTATATAATCAAGGAAAACAGACTTTTAAAACATGGAAAGAGAAATGTCAGGCTAAGATGAATTGCAATATTGATTTTGTGAGGATAAATGGTTTTTGTAATATTAATATAGAGAAACCTTTATTACATTGACTCTCTAGGTGCAGTTAGAGCCTCTCCAGCAATCTGTTTAAAATCTTCATTTTTCATCCTTATGGGAAAACCTCACTTGCTAAATGGATTTCATAAACAGTAATCTGTCAAGATATATATATAGATAAACAATTTGTGATGTTCATTGACCAGTTCATTATAGTAAACAATACAGAGGTAAAGCATTTCAAATGTGTACCAATGCCCACAACCATTACAGATCTGTTCAGACCGCTGCAAACACCCAGTATTTCTAATTCTTTAATTGCCAAGGAAATTCTTCTGCTTCATAAGCTGAAATGCATTAAAAAATATGGAGTTCCTGTTTTATCTCAAAAACATCACAGAATTAATCAGCCCACATATACATTCCTCAGAGTGGGAGAATTTTAAAGCCTCACAGTCTCAGTGTGTCCCAACTCTTGCTTCTTTTCTGCTATTGTGCCAAGACAGATACGTCTTTGCCACTACAGATAGCTCATATCCTTTTCATTCTGTAACCACAGAGTCCTTAAAAGACACTTGGAACAAGGATGGTTTAAATGACTTTGCAACTTTATAGAGAAAGAAAAAGCATATTACTCTTTTTAAGAAGATATTAACAGTTAAAGAAATGGATTAAAATAGATTAACAAATAAAGACTTGGATTATCATTTTCAGTGGATAAATGTTTCTGCCTGAGGAACAGAGGTACATTGCCCAAGTAGACGATAACCGAAAGGAAGCCAAGCATATGCAACACAAGTTAATCATGTTAATGTACTACCAGAGCAGTCTTCAATACTGTCATGAGGATTAAGTAGTATTAAGGCATTAAAGCCAACTCTGATTCAAATTCCAGAACTGTAAAAAACTTTCTATCTTTACAACAAGATCTGGATCTAGATAATTCTAGATATTTTCACATTTTGAATTTCAGAAGGCAGCTCAAAATGCAGGTAGTTGAAGGCCAATATCTACTTCAGGAAAGCTATTGCTTAACACAGACACAAACCTCTCCATTGCCTGCTAAAACCTGGGGCGGGGGGTGGGGGCACGAATCTATTCCAAGTAAGTAAAAAAAAAAAATCATTAATAATAAGGAAAATATATTTTAAAAGGAACTTTAATATTACACAGATTTTATTCCTTACCATTAGAAACGACAGGAAGTGAAAATAGGAAGTCCTTATTCCTACAGATTACTTTATGGCCATTAGCAGATGCCTCTGTGACCCACAACAGTAAAAAATAATTTTAAAAATCTCCTAATGAGTGACAGTAACATAAAAGTTAAAGTGAAAAATCTGCAGAATAATGTCAAATATATGCAAGGCGACACTGATAATCACTGCCTTAAAGCATGTCTACCCCACACTAGCTGGGCAAAAGGAGCATGGGGAGGGAAATGTTGTACAGGTTTTGCTTCTGCCTGTGGGGTTTTTTTTTAAAGGCAAAAATACTAAATATAACAAAACAATTTAACACCATCAGTCTGCATGAAGCTATGATAGCATTAGAGCTGTGCAATCTTTCTGGACAATATTTAAAAGGAAATTGAGATTGTGGGGATTAAGCAAGAAAGATGATCCTGGAAAAGAAAGATAGAGCAATAGTTGGAATAACAATGCACTACCTATAAATACATTTTCCCCCTTACATTCCAGGGAATATATCCATATAATTTTAGTGTACCTAGATGCCCCAGGCTACATTAGATAAACAATTTACCCTGTGGCACATAACTAAATGCTGAAAAAGAATACACTGCTTCAGAAAAACAGATTTTCAAGAGGAAAGTTGCTGTGCATATTTCTACTGCTGCTGCTAGAAGAAATTTGGAAAGACAGAGATATCTGTAATTTTTTTACTTTTTTTTTTTTTTCCCTCCATTGAAATATCTTCCTGAGATCTTCAAAAGCATTCACTGGTTATAAGAATGGCACATTATGTGCATTTTAATAATCAATGATTAACACCTCAGAAACAAACACATCTTACTGAAGAAGAGGACACGTAAAGAAAACAATTACCAAATAGCTATAACATTAGATAGCATTAGCATTATACAGCTTTCATGTTGTTGCTACTTAAATCCGTGGCAAAACTTCTATTTCCTTCAGCTCGTGGGAGCACAGAGGGTTGTATGACGTACCACAGGTAAATCAGAGTGCACACGTGAAGTCAAAGAAGTATTAATGTAACCACAGCATATCTTTTCACTGTCACTAAGCTTTCAAATGAGCTACTATGAGAAAAATGTAACTCAGAGGTTATAAGTGACCTGTAAAAAAGAAAGACTCACCTCCCTGTGACAGAGTCAAATCCAAAATAAAGTTCTTCGCAACGGTCACATGTCTGTCCTGTTACAGAGGCATCTTGGCAAATACATTGGCCAGTTAGTTTATCACAGATCTGATTCACTGAACCAGTTACGTGGCACAGGCATGGCAGACAGCCCGTGACACTCAATGGAGAAAAATAAAAACCTGGAAAAGAAAGCGTTTTTGAGAATAGACAATATACAAAAAAGTGAACACAGTAAGATTATTAACAACTTGTGCATAACCGGGGATGAAACAACGGAACCAAAGCTTAGGTAACACACACATCAACCCAAAGCAATATAGTCCTCCTGCAGAGCTGAGCTTCTAAATCTTCTCATGGGCCCTTTGTAAAGCTATTATTCATCCTCCAGTTGCCAACTCCGATTCTTTATTCTCTCTGTTCAGACTTTATTTTAGACAGAGCAAATGCAAAATAGGGGGAGTACATTAATGTGTCTGCGGGACAAGTAAAGACCCAAGGACATGAGAGGTAGTAATGAATGCACCACAAGCAGCAGAAACAAAAATAACATATGAGAACAGACATTTGTCCATTCTTGTCTGGTATCTCATCTCTGACAATGGCCAGCTGCAAAACACAAGAAATGCACATATTTTCTTAAAGTCTCTCTCTCAACCAGTGGTTGGCTTAATCCTTGAAACATGATGATGTTTCTTGGATGGAAAAACTGCATTCAATGAGCATTCCCAGGTCTACGTAAAATTTTATTTTACTCTTCCTCAACATAGAGCTTGTATCCTACACAAATACTTCTACAGAAACTAATAAACTGATTTTAAAAAGTTACTTATGTGCTATTAAAAAGTTTTCATTATGAGTCCTATCCCTCTGCTCCTGTATTATTTCCAATTATGAACCGGAGCATTCACCTCACCTTCCCCACAGTATATACTATCTTTCATCCTATTGTCCTCACAAGCATTCTTTATCTATGCAAGTCTCTAACACATTACTGATAAATACAGTTAGATAGAGTTTATACACCTCTAATCTGGTCATTGAAGAACTTACCCATTATTCACAGCCTCACCTGAAATTCCAAACAAAAGAGCTTTTATACACATTTTTTTAATGATGCTGTACCACTTGCATAATCTATTTTGCTATGTATGGACTTCTTCCCTTCTTACTAATTTCTTTTCTATATGTCTGATGAGAAGATAATTCAAGTAATGGCATACCAGTAAGAAATATAATTACATAATTTTCCAAAATCATTTTATATTTTTACCTGATCATTAACAGACATTTAATTGGTTTTTTTCACACAAATTGCTCTGCTCTTTTTTTTTATTGGAGTGGTACAGTTGATTAAAAATGTAGCAATGTATGAGAGTCCTGCAAATGACGATGGTGACACAGTATTAACTGGCACTAGTCAACTGCAAGTACCTATCTTTGAACATCAATCCTAAGACAGGGCCATTGATAGGAGTTTCTATCTCTGTCAGCTGATTACTATTCATTATTATTGCACAACTTCAACAGAAGAATTTCAGCCGTTACTGAGATATGCTGCATTTACACAGACTTCTCAGACACTTTCCCTCTCTCTCCAGGTAAAGTTCAATCAGTTTCTTCTTAGTCATGTTCTCAGTTACTGAATCCTTTTCGGTGTCCAATAACTTCCTGATGTCCTGCTTTATAATGAAGAGCCCAAAATTGTATTGTAACATGTCATATCGCCCAATGCCTTATTATTTATTTTGCCCTACAAGAGATAGCTTTATATATACACCCCTAGGGTGGTATTCTCTGTCTTTGCAGCAGTGTTGCACTGTGAGCTCATATCCAAATAGCAGAGGAACTAAACAAATTGAAAACATTAGAATTTTACTGCTCAAATCTTTGTTCAAGTTTAGCCTCTGGTCCTCAGTGAGATAAATCTCAAGTGGACAGTGAAGTGATATCAGTCTCCAGTTAACATACATTCGCATCATAAAAACCCATCCTGTTGGCACTTTATTCCAGAGAGGCCCCGAACTAAGCCACCACAGAGACTGAATAGCTTGAAGTTATTAGTGAGGCAGCATGTATTATCTCCTACTGCAGTTGTCTGCACAGTACAGTGCCCATCCTGTGCATAAATAGAGGAGACCATTTCCCAGCAATGTCACTCTTGAGCACAATGAACGACTCCACTCAACATAACAGGAAGATAGGAAACAAGTTTAAGCCTGGACTCCTGCAGAAGGTCAAAGCACTTCTTCGGGACCCAGTTTATAGTTGCAGTAAATGATAAGCACTCAGGCTAAAACAGATCCTTGTCCATCTGAAATTTTGCATGAAAAGAATGTCTAAGAAAAGACTATAGTGGGTAAATAAGCACATGTCTAGAAAACAAATTCATTTTAGCTGAGCAGGATTGATCACTACAGCATACATTGGTTTTGTCATAGCAATGAAATTCATAATTATAAAGAACCTATACCTTAATGTTAAACATCCTGGTTCTCCTAATGTCATACCGCCTAAAACCACTGTAGAGCAGGGAAGGATTTGGTATGTTTTTTTTATAATAATCTTTTAGAAATGCTCTAAAAGTTTAACTAAGTTTCTGGATACTACCACCATTGTAATTTTTTTTCAGAAGTAGCAAGTAGAAATAAATTTTTTCTTAAAAGCAAAAGTGAGGGATAGGAAAATGGGAGAAAGTCCTTCCCCCAACTAATTTATAAGTAAATTAACATGATTAAATGTAGACAAAAAGAGAAGAGACACTGGATTACAAATTCATACTGTTTGTCATAACCATTATTATTATTTACTTCCACCACCTAGAATTTGGCAGGAAAGAGTAAGAAACAACTTAATGCAAGCTTAATTTACAGCAAGGTTAGAAGGGCTCATAAAAGTTGCTTTATGAAGGATCCACTGTTGTGTAATAGAGCCAATTTCCAATTTTAAGACAGCCGCTGCAAATCTCTACAAGATCTACGTATATAACTAGTATTATGCTTATTCTTTTTCAGATTTTTTTCAATTCAACCATAACTGATCACATTTGTCAATCAAACATACTCTTCAAAAGGAAGAATGAAAGTCATAGCAAAGTATTCAGCTTCCTTTTTTAATCATCCTCTTACTCTTTCTCCCACTGTATAGCTCATGGAAAGGGAACACCCAAACAATTCCTTAGCACTTTTACATGCTTCCCAACTATGGCGGTAATGCTTGTTTCTTAACCGCAGTCTGTGCTTCAAGACGCACTGCTAACAATACTGACAACGTTGTCACAACAAACTCCACATACTTCTGGCCCAGAAGAGAGGTAGTATGTACACAGAAACTCAGTATTGGTGCCCTGCCACACATCCTACATGCTGCTTTACATCTTTTCAATACTATGTACCTCTCCATGAAAAGCTGTGGTCACTGAGTAAAGAACTTAACAAAACGTTTGGGTTTTTTCTTTACAGCTTTGCTGCTCTCAGAACAGGACTGAAGACCAGTGTTGAACAGGATTTATATGGCACAGAACCCAGTTGGTGTGGCAGCACAGATCCCAGTCGGTGTAGCAACACAGTCCTGGAATGAGGTAGGGACAAACTTCACAACTATTTGGGGGCTGGAAAGATCTGTTTTCTACCACTGCAACCCAGGACATCTCAAAAGCAAGTTTATATACAAGATAAAACTACTCTTTCATTTGGTTTCATGCTAGAATCGAGTGCTCATCTCTTTGCATACACCATTAGTTTAAAAAAAATTTAAATGTACAGAAATCTACCAAAAATGTTACTTGTATGAGAACAAACTACAACACAGGAGGTCATGGATACAGCCTAATAGATAAAACGCATGGCCAAATGCTCTAGAAAGATTTGTGGGGTTTTTTTAAAAATCTCATGATAAAATAATTTCCCAAAGTTATATCCAGCTTGAATTTTCTCCATTGGCAACTCTTCCTGCATTAAGATTTTGGTAACTTTTGGAAACCTCTCAAATTTTATCAAAGCTCACAGAAGATATGCTACAATGGGATGTTATTTTAAATACCACTATCCATGACAGACCAGACTTATAATTACACAGAATAAACAAACAAACAAAGATATATGACCTGTATTCCACTAAGGAAACTCTCACTACAGAGATGAGATGTCCCAATAGCCTAAGAAGTCCTCAGTATGTTTTTAGGGCTGCCAGTTTTAACTAATTAATTGTGTGCTTTTAATTAGGCCATACTTCTACAACTTAATACCAGTATTACGAGAAGGTTATACTCACCCCTATTTTACGGAAAACTCTCCTTTGGAACATACAAACAAAGAATATTTATATAAAAATTGGATATATTAAATGTCTAAATGAGCTCACACTGGGATCAACACTAAAATGTCAGTGAAAATACTGTAGTACGTTGTGCTACGCTAAGAGCGGCACAATGCTTTTACAATGATAAGGTTTTACACTTTCACCTCCAGAAGAGAGCTCAGCGTTCAGCACATACATGCTTATACTTATTACTTAGAAAATTTAAAAATAATTCTTACAGCAAGATTGTTCTGTTTTGTTTTAACAGGAACTATTGTGGAAGTATTCCTCTGAGTGCCATGTAAGCTTTTCTACAAACCAGTCTTTTCGTACTATCAATTAAACCTTTTTAAACCATTTAGTTCTGCATAAACCCTGGCCTTTCTTTTTCAAGGACAAGGGCGGTCACTGACTCAGGAAGCCTTGACATCACTCCTCTGCCGATCTCTGATTAAGTGGCTGCTGTAGAGGGTTAGCAGGTCAAATAGCACTGGAGGAGGAAGTAAGAAAAACAGAACGCTGCCTTATTTATTAGTATATGTACCTAAAATAATTTAAATGAAAGTATTTTTAAAAATACTTAATGGAGGTTAAGCAGCTTTTTTAACCTCTGTTCAAATTATTGAATGGCATATTAAAACCAATGGAGCTATAATGTACCTTTTAATGTGACCTGCTACTTTAATAAATTGCATATGTATTTAACTTGAACTAAATCTATCTGTTTAATATTATTACTAAGGGTAGGTTACTATTACCTATAGTTTTACTTTACCCACCTACTTTTTAAAACAAAAACATTAAAACATAACTACAGAGCTTCCCACTTACAATGCACATTTACACTCTGTTTACAGTAATATGGTACAAAATCTTGAACTGATATGTAGCAACTGCAGTATCACCCACTTGTAGGGCCGAACTGCAAGCAGTCCTTGTGAAAGCCAGCACATCCTCAACGCAGCAAGGCAGGTGAATGCTTTTTAAGTGGCATGTTTGCCAGTCTCATCAAAGTTTAAGCAACCATCTCCGTGCCTCCCACCATGCTCAGCTTTATGCACGAGGTACCCTTCCTGAAGAGCTTGCACTCTGCCTTCCAAATCCACATTTTTCATTACAAGGATAGCTGCTGTTCATCAAACTATGCTAGTTTATCTCTTATTCAGTGACTGGGCCATTGAGGATTTGTATATTTTTCTCAATATCTAGAAGAACTAGGCCTAACCTTATTTTGGACATGTTGAAACTGCAGTAATAACACAAATTATACAACCTCTGGCAACAGAATAAATATTTGATGGCGGTCAGAATGTTAATACTTCCTTCTTGCTCGTACAGTTAGGAAGAAATGGAAAAATAATTAATAACATAAGCCAGAGACATATCAGACATGAAGCTGTCTAAACACATATTAAAAACTGTAGGAGCTATGATCATATCCAACAAAGCAAAACTTAGTACATCAAATAGGTTGTCTTCCAATTTCCTTACCTGGTTTACACTCATTACACCTTCTCCCCTGATGCTGAGGCAAACAGACACACTGTCCAGAAACGTGGTCACAAACTGTTCCTGCCAATGTGCCCAGAGTGTCACAGTCACAACGCTGGCAGCCGAGGAGGTTGCTCATGCTGAGGTTGTACGTATGAAGCACGCACTGACTACACTGAAGGCCAGTTACACCAGCTTTGCAAGGACACTGTCCTGTTGATTTGTCACAAAGCAGAGATCCGCTTACTGTACCTGCCTTATCACAGTTACATGGCAGACAAACAAAGGAATGATTTTCTTGTACTTTGTGGTAGCCATCTAGGCATTCGTCACATTGTCTTCCTCCAATATTTGGTCTACAGGCACATTGCCCCGTCTTCGCATCGCACACGATTCCAGAAAATGACCCTGCAACATTACATTCACAAGCCTTACAACCAGCTACATCCAGCCCATAAAAGTTGTCCATGCAGGCGTCACAGCGAAGCCCTTTCACTCGTTCTTTACAATTGCACTGCCCAGAGAGAGGGTTGCAGAACTGGTTCACTGAGCCATGGCTGTTGCACCAACAAGGCTCACATCCATCTTCATTAGAATATCTGAGCGCTTTAAATCCAAAATTGCAGCTATCACACCTAAGACCTGGAAAGAGAAAAGGTAGTAATAAAAAAAAGCTGAAAAGCTATTAATTTCAATTTTTAAAAGGGATAAGTATACTACACTTGGGGGGAAAAAAAAAAAAAAAAAGAGAAAGGAAAGGACTAATATTCTTCACCAGCATAATTAACAGGAATGACAGGGCTGCACAAATCAATTGAATAACAGTGGCATCCCAAAAATCTGTTTACTTTTCCAATTTGTTTCAGAAGCGATGAGTTTCTGTTGGCTTCTCAATACAATTTAAGATACTTCTGCAAGAGATTCTTTGTAACATTTCTAAGACAAGCCAGAATTAATCTCTTTGTCCCCCAGAACAGCACCTGTTGCACAATCAATGCTTACGTGAACTCTTCACCCTCTATCACAGAAATGCAATATACAGGGAATTGCACTGGGGTCTCAATCTGTTCTGATAACAGATTTATATATTATATTAAAAACATTAAATATACTCCAGGACAACACAAGTTAAGACTAATTACGATGAATGACTTAACACTGTACTTCAGTTTTAACATTGCTTACATTTATGTTAGTGTTTACTGTTAGCCCTTACTGAAAGCAGAAAATATTTTCCATAAACCAAAATGAAATATTTTTTATCTAAACATATGATTTAGTTAACTTCTGCAGTACATTAAAATCTAAACTGTTTTCTTCATGCTTCATCCTGTAGTTTTATTAGCTTTGTTTTCCAAGTCATCGCTTGCTTTATCCCTGCCCCAAGGGATGGCATTTGTATTTTAGTTTATAAAATGTACATTACAAGAAAGCAAACGAGATTATTATATGAAAAATGCAAATTCACAGTTATGTATTTTCCCTTGCAATGGGAAAATCCTTCACTGTGAAGCCATCGCTTAATTGTTGCACACAGAAAAATATAAATACAATGTTCTAGCAAAGCATTGTCATCACTTAAATACAAAATCATACAAAAATATATCTAGCAACTTACATGTAGAAAAATAAAACTAAAAATGGTAGGAAATGCATTATACATATGGATAAAAACTCAAAAACTCCAACAGAAGGCAAGTTCCTTTAACAGTGATGAATGACTCACCTAAGGCATATCATTTAATTTCAATAAGGAAAATAAAAAAGGACCACTATTGCTGCAAATTTTAAAAATAACTGTATTGTTAACAAGAATTATGACTCATTTTGAACTATTAAAATTGGTCTACATGGATTCATATCATATCAGTTTTAAAAATATGCGCAGTGCTTATTTGAATATGCCATACATATTCCTGACAGGTAATCTATTCCTAACGATACTGAGGAAGGCCTACAGGGCATCACATTCAATGTTAACAAGTACAGGGGAGTTAGCACGCTTGGCATTTAATTCACATTCTTCTACCTTTTTATTCTAGATGAATGACCTACTTTAATAAAATTATTGGTGCTAATGTATTTTACTGGTGATAGAATCATTAGTAAGATTTAACAGTTGTGTTAACTCTAACAGTTCATGTTTCATAACACTGCAGTCCATAGTTGCATTTTTCTGTTATCATGTTTGTTTAAATAGATAAAATGGCAACAGACAGATTGCTCTAAAAACCAATTTAGAAATCCAAAGAGGAAAGCCCTTTGTTAAAGTTTGCTGCACACGTTCCAATATACAGAAGCTTATTTACAACTGGTTTGGAAAACAAAAAAGAGAATCCAGTCTGGAAAGAATTAGGTCTTTATCATGCAAACAAACGTTTGCATACCTACAGCGGCCCCACCATAGTTATAGATAAATTTCCAGAAAGCATAGATTTACACATTTTTTGTATTATTATTTCAGTGAAAATAAAAATAATATGTTGACAATCAAATACGTGAGAACCAGACTGTGCATTTCTTGTATACCAAACTCCCACTGAGTTAACAAAGGTTTTCACAGATGCAAATGTGAAATGTAGGCAAAGGATGTATAATTAAGAGTGCTCTGAAGTCCCTTTTATTGAATGTACAGAGTGGGTCTAAGGTGCACAGAGGTTACTTTTTACTCTTGGCACCCTTTTTATCGTATGGAAAACATAGGTACTTGGCATTCCACAGGAAAGAGGACAGAAACTGTTCAGGCTTAGGTCTGTTTAGAGTTATTTTCATTATTTGTTTTTATTTTGTATTTGCTTTTGGAAATTAGAAGAAACAGAGACTCACAATATTACAAGTAAGTCAATATTCACAAGTCAGTGAGTTATAAATTAAAATATACTTGACCATTGTTAATACAACCCACGACCATGCTTAGCTAAAAAAAAATAGATTACTAATTGTGTTAATAACAAAGCAGAAAAGGACCTCTTTTTTTTTTTTGAGATATATGTATAGTCTGAGACATGTACAGTTACCATGCAAGGCTCACTTTATCAGGAAATTCTCCTTGCATAATATTCCCATACATCAACATTTCAAAGTGTATTACATATACTGTGTATTTTGGGCACTTGATAAATTTTGTCCTTATGTGGCTGTGGCTCCCCTCAAATATGCTGGAAGTAATAAATTGCTATAATCAAATCTAATTTCTGAAAAATACCTGTGGGAGTAACAAACAAAAAAGCACGTCTTGTAAAAAAAATGATAAATAACACAGAAGGTAGCAGTTTATTATAATCAGCTTGGCATTGAATTACAAAATTAAAATTATGTGGCCCTTGATAACTAACCCTAGCTATGTACATGATCTGTGGAATTATGTTGACTTATTTTGCATTTCATAGGAACAGTTCAAAGAAATATAATAGAAAAAAATGGATAGATTTATCACAAAGGACCCTGTAGCACAGAATATTTTGAGAAAAAAAATCCATTTATTTTGGTCTATTAAGAAAACTAGCATGGAAACGATTTGCTTAGAACTCATTAAGTATAAAACATTTTGAAAAAGTGTTAATTTCCTAAAAGAAACATCTATGCAGTAAGCAAATTACATTATTTCTGTGACTTATTAGTGTGGAGCTATGTAAGCTAATGTAGCTATGCCATAAAGAAACTTCTAAAGGGTTGATTAAACTAAGCTTCAAGCTGTAGTTTGATAGAATTATTAAATTAATAATTTTTCAACAGTTAATTTCATTCATTTTTATAATCTGCCTTCAGCAAAGAAGTTTCCTATACTTTTCATTTAGAAACCAAGTGTGTTTTATTTCTAGAGAAAACAAGAAAAATGGCTCCAAACTCTTGCATTACACATACCAATAACATTTGCTTTGCACTTGCACTGGCCTGAATTTTGGTGACAGGTAATATCTCCATTGACTGTCCCAGAGGTATTACAGTTACAGGGACTGCAGCCATCAGGGTTTGATTGTTGTAGATTGTAGAATCCTTCCTGGCACTGATTGCATTGTCTGCCAGACACATGTCTCTTACAATTACACTGGCCTCCAATCTAGAAAGATACAAAATATTATCGAATGATGAACATATCTATTTTTAGAGGATACATTCATTAGCAACAAGAATGGGAGTATGAGTTCGGGAGGAGAAAACTTAAAATGGAACAGAAAAAAATCAGCCCGTGTAACACATACTTTTTTAATTTGTTGACAGAGAGAAAAAAGAGAAATATTAAACAGGGTGTAACTATCCAATTTTTAAATAAAGTTTAAAAGTCCTGTTCTTTCAAAACAAAAGGAAAAAAGAATTGAGTAAACAATGTGGCAATATTTACCATCTGGAGAGAGAAAAATGCAAAGAATAATTATAAAATTGCACTGTATAAATGGTGACTTCTGTTAAAACAAACAGTACTTTTCTGAATCACAGTGACTGCAAAACGCTATCATTTTCAAAGGTCAAGTTTTGCACTTTTTTGTTCAGACCGTATGTTTGTTTATCTTAGTGAAAATATTAGTTAAATAAGAATGAAGCAAAGTTGAAAGATTTCCTTTCTGATTACTCATCGAAAATAAACTTTCTCTTCCTTTACAGAAGGATGTGACCCAACAGCTCAGTACCTGAAACCCTCTCCCTCTTTTCTTGGTGCAGCTGGGATCCAAGCATTCCACTTCAGTGGTGGGATATAAAGGTCCTCTCTTACTCCCTGAATGGGTAGCATTGCTATTTGGAAGGACCTGAGGCATCCTTTGTTATGCCTGGGCCATGATCTGGGAGTACTTGTCTCACATCTTGTGCAAGATTAAAGGGCTCCTGAAAAGCTATCTCAATTTCAAACCTCTGAAAGCCAGAAAAAAAAACCATTCTCTATATATTCATCACTTTCTGATATGGTGGGAAAACTGATTACAGGGAAAGGGCACTGGCACAGGGATGGGGAAATGAATGGAAGACATCAGTCAATACACAACATAGATGAGAACAGGGAGTCAAAGCAACACAAAGATGCAGATGTGAATTGGCAAAAGATTTAGGATTCATAATCAAGAAACAAAACCTAACTTTTCTAACTCAAGTGTTCTGGGGAATACAGAGATGGCAGCAAACAAACTCTGTTATAAGTAATTTTCTTTGGGTCAGTGTATTCTTTTCAGTGCAAATATTTATAAATACGAAAAAGTACAGTGATTCAAAACTTGTTATTCATGTACAACATCAACAGCTGTAGTTCAATTTAGTACTATGTAGTATAAGTACTATTATGTAGTATTTTGCTTTTAATTAGCTACCAGAACAAAAGTTTCTCTTAACAGTTGTCTTTTTCACCTTAAACCTACAAGTTAAGCAAAGCTGAAACAACAGGAGAGTCCTGTGGCATTAGAGACAAAACTACTTGGAAGTTCCACTGAA
Source organism: Haliaeetus leucocephalus (assembly GCF_000737465.1). Classification (NCBI taxonomy): domain Eukaryota; kingdom Metazoa; phylum Chordata; class Aves; order Accipitriformes; family Accipitridae; genus Haliaeetus; species Haliaeetus leucocephalus. The sequence goes on along the minus strand of NW_010972962.1, from coordinate 25,201 downwards.
AATAAATGTTATTATCACACCCTGCAGTCTACAACGAAGCTCCAAGCTTTATTAATACAAGGTAGAGTATTCCAACATCTAATAGTAAATTCTCAGTGCAAAAAACACTGAATGAAAGTTAGAGAAGCATGTATTCCTACTCCTTCCTCATAAAAGGATTCTGTAGTCCAATAAAACCTCTTCAATATGCTTTCACGATAGAGATCTATTACTGACGTATCAGCTACATTCTTCAGGAAGATGAAGATATTAAAAAGGCAAGAAAACAATATTTTATAAAAAAAAGGCAAGACAACAGCAAGTACAAAAAGCTGAGTTAAGAGACAACAATAGCAGAAAACACAGCAACAAGGATTTTCAAGTTACTCCCTTTTAGACTGGATATGATCTAGATATTTGGTTTATTATAAGACACCCAGTCATGCATCACAGCCATTCATCAGAGAACTCACATGTGAAAAGCAACTCTGAGTGTAATCCTAAATGAAGACAAATACCTACATTTTGTGTTAGTGATCATAGCATACCCAGATTACACAACAGCAAGTATTATAAAAAGGTAACTCACTGGTACTCAACAAACATATAACTCATACCCCAAAAGACTTTAAAGTTACTCCAAAAGCTACCACATGAAGGAAAGAATTACATGCAAAAAGCCATCTTCAAAAAGTGGAAATCACATCAAAATAAGGAAGTTAAATAAGACAGGATAACCACCACCAAATTTTAAAAGCAGAATAAGGCAATACAAAAATCAGCTTTTAACGAGAAACATGTTTAAGGCATGAAGGAAAAAAAAAAATTTTTTTTCAAATGTCAGAAACAAAGGAAGGCTACCAGAGATTCAATGAGGGCAATAAATAATTAAGGGGTATGATTAGCAGATTGAGAACTTTTCACTAAGAGGGAAGTGCAGCATCAGTACAGGTTGCCTAGAGGGGATGTGGAATCTCCATCCCCAGAGGTATCAAGACTCATCCAGACAAAATCATGACTGACTGGATCTAGTGCTGACAGCAATCCTGCTTTGAGCTGGAGCAGATGACCAACGAATGCTTCTACGATTCTGTGTAGCATTCAGGAAAGGTAGAACCACAACAGAGATTGCAAAGTATTTCACAGCTGTTCACTATGAAAGAGGTGTAACCATTCTATATTAAGAATGATTTTCAAGACTGGTTTCAAACCAAAATGTCGGAAGGAAAAGTTTTTTAGCAAAATCTCATCTGTTGAAAAGTGACTACACATGAGTCAAGAGTTCTAGATGAACTGAAATATCAAATTACTGAGTCATTAATTACTTAAGTCAACCTCAGTAGAAGAGGAATAAAACTATAAAAGTTACATCAATCTCCTCAAAAGGCTGTAAGGAAGCTTCCGAGATCTAGACTAGTAGCCTTTTTCTGTACAGAGCAAATTAATAGAAACAAAACCACAAGTTTGATATATTGGAAAAGATTAGTAATTTTTTTTGCAAAGAAAAATCATGCTTCATGATTCTTCTACATTTCTTTAGGTCAGCAACATCTGGAAATAGCTCATATACTGAACCAAACGGATGATCAAAAAGTCAAATTAATTTCTACATTAAGAAGTACAAACTTAATGCCTGAGGAAAACCAATGCTGACTATAGGTAGACAGTGATAAGTCCAAAATTAGCTATTATCACTCAAGAAAGGAGCTGTTAAAGCTGCTCCATTCCCCCTAAAAATCATTTGAAAGCTCTGAGGCAGTTAAAAAGGCAATACGAGTACTGGAATTATTAGCAAAAGAACTGAAAATTATACAGAAAATGTCACTCTGTCACAAAAATTCATTGTGTATCAACATTTTGCACAATTTGTATATCTGGTTACCCTCTCTAAAATAAAAGAGGTCACAGAGTGAGTAGAATAAGCAAAGATACAAATGCAAAGAGAATAATAATAAAAAAAAAAGACTTCATTTTGGAAAGAGATGACTAAGATGAAGAGAATACATGTCTATAAAATCATGAATGGCTTACAGAATGAATATTCATTATTTCTCACAATATAAGAAGGAGAGAACACCCAGGAAATTATCAGAAAGCAAACTTAAAAGAATGAAAAAGTACATTTTCTGTACTCTTCAAGTATATAGAAAAATACCCTTTTTTTAAAGTGCAGTAAAAAATGAGTTAGATTAATTCAATATGTGGACACCAAACATGACAAGTCAGATGAAACCCCAGAGTTTGGCTCCGGTAGTTCCAAACACATAAATAACTGGAATCTAGAAAAGTATATCACAGAAAGATCATGCTTCTTAACACCAGCTTCTGGTAACTATCAGAGAGGATACTATGCTAGATGAAAGTCTCATTTGATCCAGTATGGCTGTTCTTATCACAAATACATGGAAACCCCAGTCTAATTGTGAGCAGCTGGTAGCCATTTCCTGATGCAACAAGTGAAACGTGTAGATTACTGAGTGCCAAGAGAAGCAAAGAGCACCAGTATCTTCAGCATAATTTTAGGTGTCAAGCTATTACAAGAAGCAGTAATTTCCATCCCATTCAGTTGCAGAAAATTTATGTCCCCAAACTTTCTCTTAATAGGGTAAAAGAATATGCCAGAAAAATAAATATAACTCTTCAGAATGAGGGAGAAATATCTGGTCAGCTGAAGAATACAATTCAAATTTTCTCCAGGAACCAGCCAGTGAAACCATTTGGAGATTTCCCTATATACATTTCCTCCTACCTTGCTGTCATGTAGAAAAGACTTTTCCATCCATAATCAATACAACTGGCAACTGGTTTCCTGGTTCTAAAAAGAGTGAAAGTCTTTCATGGCAGTTAGAAAAAGGTATAGGAAACTAAAGTTTTTGTTAGAGGGAGGCTTATCAGATTGCTGCTTAATAGATCTGAAAATAGGTTTATATGTACCAGATTAGAGGATCTGTAAATAATCCACTGACATTCTTCCATAACACTGATTTGAAAGTTTTCTGAAAAACAAGTCAAGCAGAAAAAAGACATTCCTTAGACAAGACAAAAAGGAGACTCTGACTGTATTCACAAATGACTATTTTGTTTTTGTCTTCGCTGTAAGAGACTAGAAACCTTTCCATTCTGCTTCTTCAGCCATTTTCCATCAATGTTGTCCCAAAAGCTGGGTTCTTTTACCCGGTGTGCAATAAGCCAATCAATACATTGAGTTGATATACTTGTCTTTATTGCTGTACTGTAGTATAGGGTGCCAGGTGTCCAAATACCTGCACACCTTTAGAAAGAAAGGTTGAGGGTTTTATACAATTTTCTTACAAGGAAACTCATTAAAAAATTGTGATGGGCTACACAAGCTTACATAACAACAAGATCTTTTGAGCATGTCATGCTCTTGTCCAGTTCATTATACTAAGGTGGTCTGACATTTACATGCTCGTTATGCAAAAGTGGGTGTTGATTTTAGTATTCAAATTAAGCAAGGTAAGACAAGGACAGGGTCTTTATTTCCTTCTCATCCAGTATTGACTAATCCACCATCATCTATTCCTAATGAATAATACGTTCTCGGTTATACATACTGCACATATTCTAACTCTCCTTATCTTAACTTTACGTGATCACCTAGCAGCATCTCCAAGGTAATGCATTTCTTCATACCAACTATTTCAAAATTTGTTAAGTTTTGCCAACCTTGCCAGTTAATTCTGTGAGTTACTATAACATCAACATAGGATATCAAGATGAAATATATCTATTGAAGAACAGCCTCTGAAAAACAGAATAACAAATTCAATTATATAACTCCACTTTAATCCTGCCCTCTATAGTAAGCATGGGATTATAAGAGCCACGAACATAGCTAAGGGAAATATGCCACTGTAACGCACCCCATATTACACAGATTTTTTCCTTCATATACTGCATGCACTTCAAGTAGCTGTGCAGAATTTTAGAGAAAAAGGTGAGAAATATGCTCCAGATAAAAATAGTAGATGGAGGGCGGGGGGG
>NW_010972962.1:9043-20885 GCF_000737465.1 Haliaeetus leucocephalus | reverse complement strand
CCCCCACCAGCCCCCAGGGGCCCCCACCCGCCCTTAATGGCCCTGAGCAGCCTCACCTGGAGCCTCCACTCACACCCTCTGGCCACAGTCCAGGAGCTCCAGATAAGCTCCAGTCTGGGCATCCGCACCTCGCCTGGGCTATGCTGCAGTTGTGGCTGTCCCCTGCCTCCTGAAGGGATGCCTTGGACTTAGGCTGCAGCCATGTCTTCAGTCTCATCTCCTGCTGGCTCCAGACTGGACTCCCTGGATGGACCCTGGATTATTTATCACTTTGCCTTGTCTGGGGTTGTCAGAGGACCCTGTTATGAGCACTCAGCCATGTTTCAATGCTGCAGGACTGTGCCCTGGTGGCGGTGGACACTGCTCTTCTGGGATCACCCTCAGCAGGTTGATTTTCAACATCACTTTCACTCTTTGCGCAAATATTCCAAAATCAGTAAAGATGAAGTAAATGCAGAAGTTCAAAACACAACACATAGCAAGGAGACACCAAACGTGAAATAAAGAAAAATTGTGAAGAAACAATGCAGAAAATAACCTGGAAGTGATACTGGGCCTCTACAAATTAAATATGAACAATATGATACCACTCCAAAAAAGGTAAAAAACGTTCTGCAATGTACTAAAAAGGAATCTCATATTTAAGGTATGAGAAAGAAAGGTAAGGCTTCAGCTTGAATAGTTCAAGGGTAGAACACACAAATTAGAAAAAGTACAGTAAAAAGCAATAAAAAATAGCTTTAAATAATGGGAATTTTACCTAAAAGAGAAAAGCAAAATTAAAGTATATATGTACTCTCAAGTTCATATGAAAACTGGTGATTGCATTAATTTAGGAAAGAAACTCATAATGGCTTAATTTGTGGTAAATTTGGCTTTAAAAAATGGGAAAAAAAGAAAAAGAATATCTTTAATTTCTCTGTACAGAGAAGCACCAAAATAATCCAGAAGCACTATGAAATGCTTGGCAATGGATACTGTTTCAAAGAAGTTGTACAAGCTGACAAATGTTTATAATGCTGCAGAAGTAGGTGTACTACAGGTTATAATATGGAAATCTACATCAAAACGGGTAGAACAAACCATTTCTATAACTATATAAATATCTAAGTGAATTATGAAGCAAAGTGGTGGTTGTTGTTATTACTATTATTATTTCTGCAAATCTAGCTTACTCTAGAAACAATGGTATCATTAAGAATACTGGTAGCAATTAATATTTAAAGATTTTATTAATGAGGATTTCACCAGTTGTCCACTGGACATATTACTGAACGTTCTCCTCCTCCCCCCAGTCCAAATGCTGTCTGTCATTTAAAGAAGTAGACTTTAATTATACTGGCTGTAGAAGAGCAGAAAGCAATCTGTTCTCCTGTTGCTTACACCTGACAGGCCTTGTTCTGACCCAAACAGTAAGCAGATAGAAACAGCCTGTCTATTAACATGACCATCTTGATACTAAATCACTTATGGAAAATATCTGTCTAGATTGTTCGCTGCGAAAATGAGTCTAGCCAAGTATTACTACCAAGTGGTGGTGTACCTTGGGACCTCATAATTACAATTGTTATTTGATACCGAAAATCACTGATGCTGAGTTGGCACATATCCCTTGTGTCATTTATAATTTACGTATGAAATACACATTAGTCCCATATCCTTGAATGTAAACAGTTATAAAAGGTATGCAAGCAATTTCCTCCTGCACAAATCACAGCTACAGAATTATTGTCTTTAATCAGGAAGCAGACTACTTGAGATTTCTGAATTTTAGATATACCGAACAGTTCACACTGATACCACTCTTCAATTGGGGGACACTTTAATCTAACTCATCACATCTAGAATCACAAATTCAAAGAGGAGACTGTTTAGGAACCCTCCCAATGTCCAGTTACTAAACTGATATAAGGACTTAAGAGATTTAAGTACCCAGGACAAGGGGTGACATACTCCGAAGAATTGTCTTAATTATTGTTTGGGGTACAGCAAACTATTTAGCCATAGTGCTCATCTAGTAGATGTTCAACACATACATATCATGGTTTCAGAAATATACCTTCTGAATACTTAAAATCTTGTTGACCATATGTATGCATAAAGTATAAAATGGAATTTGCTGAAAAAAATAGCTGGCCTAAGCCTCTCTGAAAGTTAAAACCCTCTTTTTCTCCTTGGGTATCCCTATAATTTCAAATAGCTATTCTTTGGTGCCTGTAATAGAAGAAACATACTGCCAGACATGTAATCGGAAAGTGTCTCCAATTCTGGAGAATAACTACGAGATGTAGCTTGAAGTTACTAAATAGAAAACTAAAGCTGACACCTTCTAAGTTTCTTTTACCAAAGTTAACTTCTGGTTTTGAAGCCCCAAAAACATGACAAAAAAGTGCTTTTGCGATTGTCTGAGTCATGATTAATTTCAATTATTTACTCTCTACCAGGACAGAAGCACTTTCCTTTGACCAGCTGGCAATGCCCTAAAACTCACATTTTAAGACCCATGGGTATATTTAGTTCCTGCATGGAATTCTTTCTGTTCATTGCTGGCTTTCCAACTGATTGGTACTGATCTTGATGTTCTGCCTTTTTGATATAAATGCTAATGATACACTTCTCACTACCTTCTTACTTGACACAAATCTGGCAAGGACCAGAGCATCCAGTTGACTGCAGTCTCAGGAAGGGGGGAGGGGGGGGGGGGAGAAAGAGGGTTGAGGATTTTTCTTTTCCTTTTCTTCAGTTTAGGAAATGAGAACTGCGAGGTGTTCTGGCTCACACACATAGGTTAATGGTCTGACCACCAAATACCTGAGAGTATTCTCAGTAAGTCAGCTTTGGGAACTGAAAATTGAATAAGCAGCAATAATGAAGTTCCTTTTCACTCCTCCGCTATCTCTTCTTGTCATTGCATACGATGACTTTCAAAAGTCAGTAGCTTTCTACTACTTCTGCTCAAAATGTAAAATGAGGTGTGTACCCTTTCCCCATGACACTCCAAAGGGCAGGAGTGGACCAAATCCCCAAAATAGGTTGACAAACTATCACAGAAAAAACAGCATTTCCGTGGTACAAAATGCATCAGAAATGAAGCCATGGAATTATTTAATATAAAAAGCTCATTTTCCTTCATTTTAGCGATAAGATTAAAGGCCTCCCATGAAGGAAAATCCAGTATTCAGAATACACACAGTGGTTTATAACTTGATTTTTTTATGGAACCCACTATGCACGTGAGCTTTTCATTGACACATTTGCATCCTTTATATTCCTTATTCTATTTGATATATCTGTTGACTGAAATGCCCTTAATTAACTGCTTTACCTATGTTATTTCGCTTGTAACACACATTCCAGTTATTTATTTATTGTCAATCACAATAAATGGGTGGAAAACTGTGTAGGTGGAAAAATGAGAAAAGGGGAATGCTGATTCTAATTTTAGATCAAAGAATTTATCAACTCAGAAGTAAAAAATGATCAGATATAGAGATGCTACTTTGGTTTAAAATATGTATGCATACACAGCTATTAACTAGCTTTTCCATTACGTACAAAAAAAATGAAATCAAACATTCAAAATTCTGAGGGAAAAAATGAAGAAATTCAAAAGATCAATATTTAGGGAGTGTACAGAAAGGTGAAGTCTGAAGCCTGTTCAAAAGCTTACTTGGTAGCACTGGAATCTGTTTTCATTTGACTCCTCAGAGAAAACACTAACTAACATTTTGTTCATCTTCATGCCTTACAAAGAGTTTTCTTGCAACACAAGACAATACAGCTGCCATCTTGACAGAAGTCTTTGCAACTCTGAACAATATCCTCTGCAGTAAAGTACAGCTTCTTTGGACCAATAAGTATATGATACATACTTATTTGCACGTTAAGAGTAAATTTTTAAAAATCAGCATAAGCTGAGTAAAGAAAGGTGCCCAAATTCACTGAGACTGGAATGGTACTTCCGAAGACTAGTTAAAAGCAATAGCAGCACTTTCAGCTTTGTCTAGAAACAAATGCCTTGGAAAAAGAGTGCTTTTTTTCACACCATTATATATGGCATATTATAATAGAATCATGAAAGGACTACAAACTGCTTTGCCTGATTGAATACGTAAGCATTTGTAGAGCAGTCTGGGTAAAAAGCAGCACAGGAAAATGAGTCAAGGATTGTGGTATAAGGGCCAGAAGAAATTAATCTCCAGCTCTCCATACAGAGCAAGAATGATCACATCAGCAGTATTCTGGCAGAATTTTCTCATGTGCGAATGGTTAGGGAGAAGGGAAGAAGGCAGCCAATTCTTCTTTCACTCTCATAAAACTCAGGCACCTCAAATAATTCATCTGGAACTTTCTGACTGTTTGAAATACTTTGTGACAAATGCTCACAAAGAGGATGCAACCAGCACGTATCTTTTCTACACTGATTAGATGTCAATAACCAGCATAGAAGTGGACAAATTTTATCAGGCTGCGGCAATTCTCTCTCTTGTACCCACCAGTCACAAGGGAAGACCTCTCTCTGCAAAAAAGGTCTAATGAACTGCTCATGGATGCACTGCTACACCACTCTTCTAAAATCCCACTCACTACTATAAGCCATGAAGTTAAACTTTTGAAGTTTTTAGTATGTTAGTTTGCACTTTAAAATACAAATGAAGTTACACACTTGTAACTGATTTGTAAGTGGGCATGATCTACAGATGTACAAGAACGGACAACCTATGCAAGGGAGAAACGCTACACATCTACATGCATTTCTTACCAAGGGTAGAGTGAAATAGGTGAACAGAACAGGCACAAAGTTTTCCGGATCAGTTCAAAGAACTGAGATGGGAGTAACCATGTTACAGTAAGCTCTTCTAACCATCCTGTAAACTTTCTACATTAATAATACTTCATTTGATGAGTAAATATTCTTTCTGTGCCATTCAGTAGATTAATTTGTGATTCAATGGAATAATTTTAGAACTCTGTACACCTCTTGGAACTTAGTGACACAACTGGCACTTTGCAAAAAGAAAAAAATGTTCATGAACTGCAGAAAATGGAAAGTTATGCAGTAAAAGTGTATTCTACCCCATTTTTGGCATATTTCCTTGAAAATTATCATTGTGACGTGACAATTAATTTTCATGAGTAGGGTCCTTATTCCTTATGATTCCATCTTCTACAGGTCAGATTTGGAAACACTTCCTTCAATGATGCCTTCCTATTTCATGTAATTCATTTCAGCCTTTAGTCCCCAGCCTTATTAATCTATTCTTTAATGCCTCTTAATCATTTCCCTGCTCTGCTTCTACTGCAGCAGTCAACTGATGCTTTATTGAGCACTACAGTCTCCCCCATTTTTCCCATTTTATCTCCCCATTCATACTTTCACAGTCAAGCTTCATCAACATTCTTGTATATTTCACTATAAAGCAGTGATTTCTGTAAACTACTCTTCCTCTGATTATTAATCACAGCTAAAGTTGTTTTAGGTCAACATTTCACCACAAACCATGGACACACAAATCAGCATTTGCTTTCATTTTTCCCATACCTTAAAAAATAGTCCTAACATGATACCTGTGTTTTTCAAGTGTTTTTTCATTTCTGTGGTTCTGGCAAAAAGTATCATCTTCAGAAGACGGAAAATTATAAATTATTTTTTATTTGTGCTATAGGGGATTATTTTTAAAAAAAACATTGTGCTAAATTTGCATATCACTCAGCATATGCACCAATGCATGAGTCCTGCGAAGGTGCACTGAGTCAAACCGGGCATGTATTTGTACCACTACAGAACCAAGGATGAAAATGCAACAGGATCCACAAGAGCTTACTGGTAAATAAAATGCAATAACAAGAGACATTATATGAAAAATGCTAGAGATTGTTTTATGAAAAAAGTTTGGAAAAAAGGAGAAACGGGAAATGTGGCAACAAGCTGAAGAAGTCCTATCTCAATTCCCTGTAGAACAAGTTCTACCTTTAAAATGTTTCTAAAATACCTTTCAGACAAAGAAGCTATTGCTTCCCTATTCCTAACAAAATTTGGATTTTGGCAATGGACAGTACATATGTGATAGAACATGAACCAGAATATATCTTTAATATATGTTCAAGACTTCAATCACTTTTCCTGCTTTTTTTTGACATGCATATTTTGAAAGTTACAGATAGATTTATTATCACACTATATGTCTTGCATGACAATGAGGTCCATAGGCTTAAAAAGCATAGCTGATAGTGTTTCTTTCCAGCATCACTTTGTGGGTTTTTTGGTTTTAGGTTTTTTTTCAGATGGACTTTATGAATTAAAAGGGAGTTCAATCCTTATCTTATTACAGAGAAAACTAGTTAATTTTAGTTCAATTTCAGGCTCAGCTTATTGCCTGAATTTTCAAAATCTGTTAGCAATTTTAAGATAGTATCAAGACCTTCAAAAACAATCCAAACCTGGATGTTTTAACATTGCTGAGTGCACAGGTACTTGTTAGTATCCCCAAACTACTATTCACTTCTGGAAGTTCATACAGCTTCTTTTATGTCTGTTGCTGATCTAGATGATTGAAAAGATGAACTTTTCAACAGTACATCTTGAATTGTTCGCTGTGTTTTCTCAGCTTTCAGCCTCTGATGTAAATCAATTATCATTTTAAAAAGGCTGAACTTAAGCATTTTTTTATAAAGTAGTTACCATCTAAATACACTTTGTAAAATCTTACTGCTGTCTATCCAGCTGATTAAAATGTTTTGTCATTTTTCTGTATTGAGGCTACTTACATTATCACACAGGAGGCTCTTATTTTTGGTGCCTGTTGCGTAACAGTCACAGGGTTTGCAAACATCAATGGCTGAAAGATCTGCACCTGCTTGTCTGTAATGGAAATCCTTGCACAGCTCACAGTTCCTTCCTGCATGAAAGAAAGGTTATGCATTATGGCTTCCAATTCATTAAAATTAGCTGTATAATTCAAAATTAAAGACTCTATTCCTTTGAGAGAATTCTATAATTTTCAGGACGTCCATTTTAATGCACCTTTCATCTCTACCTGCCAATTTAGTGATCCAGAGCATATGAAACAATGAACCTGTTACAAACTATGTTTTACTCCATTAAACTTCCATCTGTTATATAATACCACACTTATATAAAAGCTGTGCCATGCAAATGCCTATACATTTTTTGGAAAAATTATCATTGAACCTGAAACTTTTCTTTTTTCCCTTTACTAGACAAAGCCAAGAAAACTGAAATAGAAGAGAACTGCTAAACAAAAGTATTCAAATATACTACTTACACAGAATAGAAACCTTTACTCAATAAGCAAGAAACTGACATCAGAGCAAAACTGGACAACCTTTTTAATATGTTATCTGTTAAACTGGTTCAATTAGAAAGACAATATTCTGGATTTAAATGCACTAGCACATGTAATGGAAACAGCTTTGAAACTATACATTCTAATTATTTATTAGGATGCGTTTTGCATGGAAGATTTTATACAAGATTGGATCAAATTTTAGCAGTATTTTCCTGTAGCTTAAGTATTGACACAATTGTAATTACTGCACTATCTGGACAGTTTAAAAATGCATATACATGAGAATTCATTGGAACGTCAGCCACTGAGCATTACTAATTTCAGCTGACACAAGACTTAGTCAAAAAGTGACCGTAAAACAAACAGTCCATTCTCTTGTGACTTACCGGCTGTGTTGTGTTGACAGTTATCACACACTCCACCACCGCCTCTGTAGTGCTCCTGAGGAAAAGGGTCCATTGCTAAGTCATAGTGGCAGCTTACTGCATGGCTGTAACATTGACAAGGTTTGCAATTATAGGCATGAACTTGGTCACCTGGACGAAAAGGCTTGTCATTGTACAATGGCAAACAGCGATCGCACTGAAATTAGAAAAAAAAAAAGAAAATACTATTTCTTTACCTTACAAGAACACTATTATAATCACTATATTCATGTTTCATTCTATGGGTTTTCCCCCATTTAAATATTAAAAATATTGGGTTTAGACAAGAAGTGAGAAAACATATAGGGAAATAACAAAACCATCTCTTTTTTTTTTTTTTCAGTCTTTTTAAGTTACTTTACCAACAGATTAAAACCAAGAAAAGTGGGCAAAAGAATAAAATTTTAAGTATTTAGATACTCAACACAGGCTAACGTCCTGAGATTCAGATTTAGTTAAACCTCTGAAGATGCAAAATGGTGCCTTTTGAGGCACAGAAGACACATTCACCTAATGCATCCATTTGGATGCATTTTAAACAAATGTCTGTTACTACACTTCACAGTATTGTAGTACCTGTAGTTTGTACAGTTACCATTTGACCTGTGAGTGAAACAAAAAGCCTCCTATGGCCAAATATGTGATGTTGTACAGAGTATCTGAAATATCAGCACTTCTTAACGTGCATTTATCCCATGAAATTTTCAAGAGAGAAGTTTTAAACAAAAAATGTAAATCTCTACACACATTCAGCTCTATCAAGTTGTATTTTAAATGACATCAGTGGAATACTAGGATACCAGGCACATTGTTTAAATAATCACCTAAACAAATAATCTTGTTTTCTTCAATTCTTTTCAAATTTGTTGGATACAAAGACTAATGATATTGAAGTACTTAATTAGCTTAAATCCAAACAAGTAAAAATATTTTTTAAGTAGTTCAGGAGCACCTCAGAAGCTCATTTTTTATTTGTATGAACTCACAATATTACCTTTTAAGTAGAGCTTTGTGAAAAATGTGAATTTGGAATAATCTTCAGTTCATAATACACTCAAGAAAACTTGAAGGAGACAATTTATTGTGCCTACCAGTTCATCAAGAACTAAAACCAAATTGGATTTCTTAAAGTTAATGAATGGATAGCATTTTGGACAATTGCATTCTCTTTATGGTGAACAATGCAACTAGTTTTTATTAAATCAGCTAAAAAAATGGTACATGTTGGCACTGGAGAGATGTTTGCTTAGAAGAACTTTTTTAATTTAACTGGCATTACTAAAAGTTCATTCCCAAAATGCTGGTGCCTTGCTGATCTAAGAAACAAAATATACTGCAATTATAATTTCCATCTTTCAGAGGAAATTTAAATGCTTCAAAACAAGTTGCTTCTGCAAAGTATTTTGGCACCTTCTTTCTTCTTAAGTTCCAGAAGTGCGCTCATCTTTCTTCAGGGCTACTATTCCAAGCACTATTACAATTATTTAGGCCCAGTGTGCCTACATCACCTATACACTGACAATTAGGAAACTATACTCAAGTTTCTAAACTCTTTCACTCACAGCCAATGCTGGGAAAGCATCAACTGTGGGTAAAATGAGAAACTGAACTGGAAAATATAAGCTTAAGACAGTCCAAGAACTGTGGAGCAGTCACAACTCCTAACAAAAGCAACTTGGAAGAGAAAATGAAAGCACAAGAATTTATCCGCTGAAATTTAGTTTTAATAAAGGCAATTAACAGTAAAAGGTAAGATAACAATAGCCACTGCACCTTCTGTAATCTGATAAAAACAAAACAACAGAAAACCCACATCACCACAGTGAGAGAATAAGGAGGTTTCTGGATGAAAGTTAGCAGAGCTTCACTTGAGACCTTGAACTCTGACCTTTGTTTATCAGAAGAATCACTGCCTAATCATGATTAGCCCAGTTAAAGTACACCAAGGGGAACGCCTTGACCATAACTGTTACACAAGTTACACAGTGCAAACTAATTCAAGTCCTTCCCTCATTCACATCTATCTTTCCTCTCTCTAGTCACTCCCTTTGCCACTACCTTGAGGAAAAACAGCGTTACACAGCACCAGCAACACAAGACAAGAGGGTTTGTTCAGGCATCGCACTACTTGGGAAGCGCAAGAAAGAAACCCCAGCTCCCAACCAAACCATCCCACTCATGCAGCTTCCTCCTCCCAGCATGTCAATGGAAATATGTCCTCCTTGAAGGGAAAGCAGTACAGGAATAGCTACCAACCTGCCAGCCCTGAATTTCCATTTGTGCATGGCCAGCCATGTAGCAGCTGAGAGCATTCATTATTTCATTTCAATCTTAGATCAGTTACTTATACAAACCTGTGCTTATACCTATTATTAAATAACACACAAGCACTAAGGAGTAAGAGAGAAGATGGCATTTGATTACATAGCACAGGGCTTCTTTGAACTACCATATCTCTTGTTCTGTGACTTTTAAAATTTTGACAAAACTTTTTAAAAGCCTTAGCAAAAAAGTAGTCATTCAAAAGCTGGCAGTGACTATGAAACAATTGCTGTTCTAGCAGTTGTCACATCTGTATGCATTAAAACTCATCCTGCTGAGTTTGTCACACCTTTATTAGGTTAAGAATTGCATTTAACTTCCAGACCTGCTGTGTTTAACTTTCACTTTTGGTAGCATGATGATGTACATATGGCAACCTTCAGGTCTTCATTCATCAAATGTAAACCTGCATTCACCCAAAGCATAGTCAAGATTTTTCAAAGGTATCGAGAGATTGAGGTTTCAGTTCTTGGCTGCCATGTGTAAAACAGATAGGTAAAAATCCCCCAAAAGCCTTTGACAAATCCGAACAAGGTCTAGTGGTAGATTTACAAAGAATGTTAATTCTTGACAAAACAAGCCTTTCTCCATAACTGTAAAAACCACAAACATGCAGATGCAGTTACATTTAGGCCCGTCAGAAAACATCTTAAATATATGGCTTTACCTGTGGACAATAACAAACATGTCCTCTTGATATACAGTATCTGAACTGCTCACCTTCTGCAAAAACAGTTTTCTGAGGAAACATTACATGGACCCAGATGGTCAAAATACTTAGCTCATCTTGGCTCAATTAATTAGTTTAAAATTATGATTAAAAGCTTATTTCCAATAATGAATTCAGGATTTATTTTTTTTTACTAAAATTATTATTAAAAACTTACCTTATCAAAATGCCTGAATCCAGCACACTTATGGAAGGATCACCAGTGACTTCAGCCTAAGCCTTTATGTGCCAAGTTCCTTATTAATCACTAAGAATACTGAGGACAGTGCCTCTGAAGAAACAGTCAACAAATATTCAAAGAAATACTTCAGAAGGCAACGGTAACAATACATTAAGACCTGCAATAAGTCATGATCAACTAGAACCTTCTACCCGCCTCTGGGTGGCTTTTTTTTTTTTTTTTTAATGTTACATTATGTAGAATTTATTCCTTTTTTTCTTTTCCTAACCTGTGTAGGAGTTCCCATCTCACGCCTGTCAAAGTTCAGCTGCAATAACCAGTGTACATACACACCTATACTACTTATATTATACATATGCTTCTATAATACACATATGTCATTAACAGTACAGAGATTTAAAAATTTGCTGAAGTGATATCAAGATTAGAATGCCACCTTCTCAGGCATTTCAGAATGCTGTCTTGCCTTTGAAAAACTCCATTATGTATATCATCCAACCATGTTTTCTTATGCTGCCCTATAAGTGTTGACTATAGTAGGATAATCACACACTATTTTTTCCTTCCTACAAGATCCCAGTCTCTACCCAAATGGACAGTATGCTTTCACTCTATTTAGCTTAATTAGCCAAATAAATATGGCTTCAAGGCAATATCTATTCCTGTGTAGGTTAGCCATGCTCTGAAGACAGTCATCTTAATCTCCCCATGGCTCTTCCTCAGCACCGTCACTACAGCATTTGACTATCTATCAAGACCACATGTTAGCAGAGCTTTGAACCATATCTGTCTCTGGTGAACTCCCCAAAGACCAAAGCAAAAGCCAGGTTTTATTGGGGGGGGGGGGGGGAGCCAAGAAAAACCCAACAGCACC
>NW_010972962.1:1012-8879 GCF_000737465.1 Haliaeetus leucocephalus | reverse complement strand
AAAGCTAGAACACTCTAAGTGACTCCAAATGACTAAGGAAGACAGAATAGAAATGAAGAGCATCTTATGGGGTTCCATCATAACACTCCATGTACTTTAAAAGGATGCAACATAATTTTAGAAACTAAGCACAGACATAACAGATGGTTTACAACTACTGTATGCCAAATAGCATTCTAAGAAAAGATACTACTGCTGCTTTGCAATGGCAAAGTGACTGACAAAGAACCTGACCGGCAAAGAACATAAGACCTACCATTCTGAATGCCAGATTCCAACAATGGGACACAACTGATATCTCAAACGCTGGCACAGATGTTGTCAGACAGCATAAGATATATCTCTATTCAACTCCTCTTTCATTTATGCTTTTTTTGGTGAAATTACTTGAAGCCACACTAAGTTCTACACAATCAAAGCATACGCAACACACTAATTCTTACAATCAGGCAGCTCAGTAAATTAATTCACACTTAAATTCTCTGGGATTAAAATTCGAAGCTATTTTCAAATCAGGCATCCACTCCAACTCTCATTTAGACTGCAACCCTGTAGGAGTTCTGTAAAATTAAAGAGAGGGAGAAGGTATGTCTTGCAGCTGATGGGTTTGGCATGTGTTCTGTTTTACCAAAGCTCTGACTTGCTCAGGGTATTAAATTGTAAGAGATCTGTAATATTCTCCTGTAATATTATAGAATGCTGTAGCCCCAGTTACTAGGTATTGTAGGGTTAATTTTACTTTTCTGAGGAAGCTATTGCATGGGATTTATTTTTTTTTTTAAATAATAGGGGGGTAAAAGAAAGAAAAAAACAGATTGCCTAACCACTTGGGCACTTGTATGGAATATGTGAAAAAAACCCATAGAAATTCAATAAATATATGTGGCACTATGATTTACATCAGCTACTTCCAACAACAGTGAAGCACCAGCCCAGTTGTGTCTCAGCTTGCTTTCACATTAAATGAAATAAATATCCAGCACAGTGGATAAGACCATGAAAATCATTTTCAGACTGGAACAGCCGCCTTAATTTCTGAGAGGTAACAATGACAACCATAATGCTAGTTGCCATTCACCTCAAGTAAAACTTACAAACATCAGATCAAAATGTATAACAGATAATGACCACTTCACAATTCCTTCAGCATGTCATCACCTGTGCAACAAATCATGAGGTATCTGGGACTGCAACAAGATCTTTCAGTATTTCAGCAATCCTTGTAAACAAATTGTTTTAGAAGCCTGCATCTTTGAACTATGCAACTACACCAGTTTTCCAGGGATGGATTCATGGACAAACCCGTAACTTCTACACACATGTCAAAAGTTATCTAAAATTTTCAGGCAGGTGAGACTACTGGACTAGGTGCTTTTCTGCTTGCTGTTTCCTAAAACTCCAGTCAACTATCTGCCTGCTTGATTTCCTTTCTTTTTATTCTGATATAAGCAGCTTCCTCCCAGGCCTATCCTCTGGATAAAAAATTTATGGCACAGAGCTTACCAAAAAGCGCATTTTTTGCTAGCTTGCTTGCTTGCTTCTGCAAGCTAGAAGTCTTTGTTATTGAGTGACCACTTACTATAGTTAATATTTACAGCTCCTCAGGTACTATGTATCATTAATTCCAACATGTAACATGATGATACAGATTGACCTTTAAGTAAGGTTTAGATAGATTCTTCTGTAACAACATAAAAAGCCTTTATTTATCCAATTCTTGGTAAATCAACAATGCCATATCCAGTTTTCAGAGAGCAGATGTTTAAGACCATTAATTATTTGCACAGAAAACTCTGAAGACCTGAAGCCTTTACTGTATCCCGCCACTCTCACACTTCCATTCATACCCTCTCAAGCATTTATCAGAGTTGCTTTATTTATTTTAAATTCTATTTTCTATTATTATTTCTACAATTATTCCTGTATATTTTGCCATTACCTTTCTCTATTAAGTTCTGTATGACCAATTTAAAGGTGGCTCTGAGACTGTAAGGTAAGGCTGATCTTGTTTGACGGTCTTGTTTTTTCATGGGCTGTTTCCAGTTTTTCATGTAACATCATGGAAAGTTTTTGAACATACTATTACTCGTGTCTATAAATTAGTCTTGGCATACAAATATTACCAAAATCTGGACTCCACTCTTGGTGCCTCAGTTTCCATTTGTAAAAGGCAGAGTTACTTCCGAAAGCAGGACACAAGACATTCACAGAACAATTTGTAAATGAAGTAGCTGAACTGTTTTTTCTAAGATGAGAGATAAGCTCTGTGAGGATTTATTTCCTTTTCTTTCATAATCTGGCCCCTCAACATCTACAAGTCATTCTTAAGCACTCTCTTCTTCCCATCATCTCAAATTTCATAGCAACATATTTCTTCATCAAAACAGAACTCAGAAAAAAAAAAAAGAAAAAAAAAGAAATTCCATTTGATATGTCAAATTTCATAACATGGTGATGCAAATAGCTAAACTAAGATTTCTATTTGTAATGAATTATGCAAATTTTTTGTTCCTGGTATTGCTTTGCTGTGCAACAGCTATCCAGATGTATATGCCAGATAAATTCATGATGGTAATTTTAGTTGTATTAAGCGTAAATGTGACAAGGACATACTCTGCCATATGTTAAGAGCTTGTCAAGGGATAAAAAAAAAAAAAAAAAAAAACCCAAATCACTGGAGTGGGAGCCTGAGAAACATAGGTGTATAGTTGCCAATGATAGTCAAAAATCAGGATGGATTTTCGTTTTGCTTTTAAGTGTTTGCCTTACAAAAAAAATCAAAACCTTTAAGCTGTTTGGATTTCATGTAAATCCTTGAAAAAAGTCAAAGTAGTTAGTGATATACTTGCAAATATTAATTCTATTTTATTACTACTTCTATTTCATTTCATCTAAAGAATGAGGAAAATAATTAAACAACATCCTTATTGTACTGTGAATGAATACAGTTAATTCAAGCATTTCAATTATCGTTACAATGCATATATGTGAAATCAAAAACGTGACACTCACTGGAACAACCCATTAACATTGACAGAAAATATCTGATAAGGCAGATACATCATTAAAATGTATTTGGTTTGTTTTCACAAGGTAGCATAAGTCTTGCAAGAGTGCTTGGTGAACGTCCAGATCTTATTAAATATTTATAATTAATCCCTACAAAGTAACATTTCACAATGTGTGTTCTAATTAAAGGGACATTGTCAGTTTTAATATTTTTTTCTAATTTGACCCACCTAAAAAACTTCAAATTTCTGTTCAATTCCCATTTAGACTGTAGATCCTACACCTCTGCTTAAAAAAAACTAGAAAACTTAGATCCCCTATGAAATTTTACAAATATCTTTCACATGATCATAAGCACAATATCAAATGCTCTCAGGTTAACACTTCTTGCTCTGTTCTAGCAAGCACAGACTGCCTGGGGATTTTTTGATGTGAGATTAGTCTCCCTTTTGCTATTCCACAACCCTTTCTTAATTTTTAGAAAGGGTTATTTCCAAAAGGCATAGATGTAGCAAGGAATAAAACATGTACTCATGACGGAAATCTAACATTCAGTGGGAACGTGGGATTCATTTCTTTGATGTAGCTCATTCTTTAACCTCAACTTCTTTTCCTTTTCTTTTTTTTTTTTTTTTTTTGAGATAAATAATTAATCTAGGGACAGAATCTTTTGTCTGAGCAAGTTTGCTTAACTTGTACATCATAATTCTGCTTTTGCTAAGTTGTATGTGAAAAGCTTCCAAGAAAACCAAAGGTTGTATGAAGAAAGTGCAAACTGGTACCATTATTCTAAGCTCTCCTCTACATATTTATCTAGATGACCATGACTTCTAGTAAACAACCTCATTTTGGTTCTCCTATGGCCAAGAATTATAAAACTAGTAGGAAAATTATAATTTTGCAACTTGGTTTCAACTGCATACTACACTTCACAAAATCCATCTTTATTGAGAAATGCTGTTAAGAGCAAAGCAATGATAAGCATATTTTCTAGACTGTATCTAGATTATTTAATATGGCCTTCTAATTAATTCCAAGAAACTTTACCTTAATATCGACTATCTGAAAACACAGAACAGTAAAAAGGAAGATTAAATTTACTCTTTTGTTAGAACAATCATGTTGCTACTACAGATTATTTTAAAGATAACCAAATATCATATACGACTGCAAAAAGTACAGGACATTGATATTTACAGGCTGTCCTCAAATAAATAAATTCATAACTCAATTTTCAATGTTTTAAAAACCCACTACCCAAATCACTGGTTTAGATCAATATAATGAATAAGACCACCAAGAAAATAACTTCCAAATACATATGTACTGGCATGTCTCAGTGTTTTCTTACATGTGCTCGACAACGCAAGAGACATTTAAAATCAAGTCCAAAATGTTTTAACTCTTCCTATCCTAGACATATTTTGTAAAACAACTGCATCAAAAGATCTCATTCTTAGATGAAGTCAGAGACTGCAATCTACAGATGTCCCAAGTACCTACAGATGTTCCAAGTATCTGAAGGTAAATCTATGTCAGTGTTTTACCTTGGATTAGCCATGCAGTTTTGAAGCAAATCTCCAAATTTTCTGCATTTACTGTGCTTTGGTTTGCATCATGGAGCTGTCTTGGACCACTTGAACCGTTCCCTTTCAAATGAAACTAAATTGGAAGCTGAACTCCAGGACTGTGCCTACTGCACTCCATCTACTCAATGGGTCTGGAGTCCATAGGACCAGACTAAAACTACTGTACAGTACAAAAAAAAAAAAAAAAAAAAAATCCCTCGAGCACATCTGCTGTTGGGTCTTCATTACTTTTTCATTCTACACATCATTTGTTAGTTGCTACAGCAGGTAGAGCCATAATCTTTATTAGATTCTGACAGTCTAAATTCAAGTTTGCATGTAATGTTTGAAAGTGGCATAATCCTTTAACAAGAAATCAAATCCCTAAACACAGCACTCCTAATGGTCTGTGCTGGAACAACTTTTGGCGAGGGGAGGCAGAGGGGGGGCGGGGATAGTTTTTTGTTGCCTTACTTAATACAAACCCTGCTATGGAAAGTTTCCCTATAAAAGCTAGGACAACACTAACACACATACACACACTCTTTCCCAGGACTAAAATCCCAATTTTGAGGCTGTTCATAGGGGACATAGATAGACAAAGGAGAGACTAACATTATTTCCTTCTGTATAGCTTTCCTTGACACACAGGCACCTATACAGTTCCACAGCTGTGTCGCAATTATCAGCATGGCCATGGCAATTACACCTGAAAGAACAATAGGTAGTGAAGAAAAAATTAAAACGTGGAAACACATCTGTCCAACAATATATAACATGGTCACGAAGACAATTTTGTCTATTACATAGTCTGGTTCTTCATTAAGAACAAATAAACACCACCAAAGAGAATGTTCTTAAGTGCAGTAACTTACAAAAGACTACTTCACTCAACATATTTTTAAGTATCAACAGTTGCTTTCCAAGAAAATAAAAACCAGCATGTAGTACAGCTACTCTTCCCTTATATAATATGTAATGACAACTATATTTCAGTATATAATATTAATGTGTAAAACTTTATTAAATAAATAGCAATTAATCATCAATATTAAGCCTTACAGTGTGGCTCTATTTTTTCAAGAAATCTTAACTGTATCAAGCATAATTTTCTAGTTTAACCCGTTTTAATCTCAGTTAAAATGTCCATTTCTTACTAAAATAAAATCTTTCTAGAGTATTAGTTATTAGGCAATAATCATCCCACTCTACCTAGAAGGTCTGCTCTTCTGGAGGCCTGGCATAGCTTTGCAAACTACAGCTGAAATTATTTTACTGTTATGTAGTCACCAAGATGATAGCTATTTTAGTAAAAGCATTATCATAATACATCTGAATCAATAATCAAAACATATTAGTAGCGTAGGAAATTTTAAGGTAAACATGACCTCTAATGGGGTGATTTCTCTCAAAATGAGAACTACCAAAATAATTTCAGGAATAATACTTATTAACAAAAATCTGCACCATATGCTTCTTGGAAACTATTTCATTGCCAAATCTGCATATTATTTACAGGGCATAATTAGTCCTTTCACAAGACAGCACACTTATATACAATAAAGTTGTCACAGATAATGTAACAGTTTTACTGACAGCTGCCCCATTTTAAAAGGAAAACTACAGCTGAAACAATGAGCTCTGCATTAAAACTGTTAAAATTGGCATGTCTGGGAATCTATAATGAAACTTGGAAGCGCTACTGAAGTAAAGCACAAGCCATGGTTTTCAATCATAAGCCTTTGCTTAGAGGCACTGGTAATTCCAAGGAAAGGACTGCTTTTGACAGATTTGTGTAATAAGTATAATTAATTTTAAAATAACATATGAGCAAGTGTTTTAAAAAAACAGTACACCAGTCATTTCAAACTTGATGCACTGCTTCAGACCAAATTCCCTTCTCATTCATAAATGTAAAAGCAGAACAACTTCATTAAATTTTAGGCAGGTCATTATATACTTTGCACAGCTGTAATAGTCAGAGGCAGTGATGGGTGGGGCAAGAGTTCCATAACACCTACCTTCCGCTGACTGGAACTTCATTAACTCCATAGTATCTATGCCTAAAATTTACCCAAGACTCATTAGTATGGTACTGGCCACGGAGATGAATCCTCACTTGTGTAGCTTTTACAAATTCTTGGAGAGATGGAGTATTGTAAAAATCATTGTAACCAGGTCGGTGATTTGGTTCCGGGGTAAGAACACTAAAAGTTAGATTACCACGGGAATAAGGTGTAAAGCTGTTTAAATAGAGAGGAAGACAAATGAAAATCAAAATATCACATATTTTACAGATTCTATCTCCTAATACCCTTTTTCTCAGAGAGGGTCTCCACTTAACTGTACATAGGCTTTTTGTGGTTTCTGGGGAAAATTCTTATGTCAGTGGATTCCCAGTCACCAGAATTCAAGCAGGGGAAAGGAAATGTCCTCTGCATGTCTGTTTTTCCTCAAACTGCCATGCTCTTCTCTAGACCCTAAGCTTCCAATTAAAAGTAAAGCCTCTAAATGGCAACTTCAAAATATGAATAAAGTGTGACTGACACAGTGTCATCTGCACTAAGTTTCCAAAAAGTTTAACACAATGTCTTTGAGAAACATGAACTGTGCTGGAACTACATAAGGAAATCGTTGAGATGACCAACATGATAATTAACGTGCTCATATTGTTAATTATATACCTGCTAAAGACACATAAAAACCATCCAGAAACAATTATATTTTTAATTCCAGAGTCACTGGACTGTATCATCTCATTCGATGAGTGAATAGAGTTAGAAACACACGCCATCTTCCAGTGAGTGAAGTGCAAGAGAATTGAACGGAATGTAGTAGGATTGAGAGTAAAACTGTGTATTTAATCCCAAGAAGGGGAAGGACAGTCCTGAGAATTCAAGCAAAAGCTGAGTAAACTAAAAAAAGTATATATAAACTGCACATTTGCACAATTTGGTATGAACCGTATCTCATATTGGTATACTTACTAGCTAGAGTTTAGCTAAGAGTAGAACTTGCCTCTCCAAGAGGCAAGAATGCCTGCTATTTGCACACCTACTCGGGCTCATTAAAAACAGCTATCCCATGGTATCACCTGGCACCTAACATACAACATTCAAAAAATGTAATTCTCATCACTTCAAAATATCTCTTGAGCTTCTGAAAGATGAGATTCATAGTTAGGCTAGGTCTGCCAAGTCGTACTCCTCTGTCTTCAGGAAGGATCACTGAATTTACTGTGCCCCTATCCAGGTTAGTGCTTCACAAAAATCTCAGTGGAATATATCTGT
>NW_010972962.1:0-400 GCF_000737465.1 Haliaeetus leucocephalus | reverse complement strand
GTATGTAAGACAGAGAAAGAGAGACCAGTTTTATTTTACAATAAAATCACCTTGCCCTCCTATAAAGGTGTCAGCAGGGAGCTCTGCTACTGCTGACACAAATTTGGAGCATTGTTTCAACAGTAAGTTCTCTTTGAGTACACAGAATACTCACCATTACAGGGTATATTTCTTATCTTTTAAACAAAGCTTTCTGTACATCAGCTGTACCCAAAAATCATTCATTCATATCACTTCCTATCACCATTTACGTCGTAATCAAAGGGGAGAAACAGTGCTACTCACAAAACATTTATGGGAACAGTTCATACTTAACTCCTCAGTTCTTTTTAGAAAATATACAAGTACGTATTTCTGGGCTGAAAAGGGCATTACACCTCATTTGAGTTATTTTTCCAAA
>NW_010972961.1:5032-6202 GCF_000737465.1 Haliaeetus leucocephalus | reverse complement strand
TTTAAAGCCTTCTCTATGAGCCCCGCCATCTCACGAGCGAGGATTCTTTTACCCCTTTGAGATAGCTGGATACCATCTGTCACTAGCAAGTCCAGTGCCATGTAAACCTCCCCATGATCAAAAAACCCAAAATTCCACCAATGGCACCAGCCTCTGAGCCTCGTATTAACCAGGTGTGTTTTCCTGTTCCTTTCCGTATATTTCGCTGCCACTGAAGGGATTGAGGAAAACACTACCTGTGCTCCCGATCCTTCCAGTGCCCTGAAGTCCCTTTTGATTGCCTTTGGATTTCTCTCTGCAATCTCATCACTGCCAACCTGCACAACCAGCAATGGGTAATAATCAGAGGTCCGAACCAGACCAGGGAGTTCCCTGGTAATGTCTTTCACCTGGGCCCCAGGGAGGCAGCAGACTTCCCTGTGGGATGGGTCAGGTCTGCATATTGGGCCCTCTGTCCCCCTCAAAAGGGAGCCGCCTACAACAATTACCCTCCTTTTTCTTTTTTCAGAGGATGTGAGAATGCATGGGGCTGCCTGACTGAGCCTAGGCACCTCCCTAGATAGGGCTTCATCTACACCCTGATCTTCACTGGCCTGGTCCTCAAGTTCCAGAGCCCCATACCTGTTGTGTAGGGGCAACTGGGAAGGTGAGGGAGACCGGGAGCGGATTCGCCTGCCTCCCCAAGCAGGGACCTGTATCCATTGCCCTCCATCTCTTAGGTCCCCTCCTGCCTGGTGGCAGGAGGGCAGGGGAACCTCCGCTTCTCGCGGAGCCTCCATCTGCTGCCTCTGCCTCAGGGATGGCAGGGTGTGGGCCCACCAATCTATCTCCCTCTCACACTCCCTGATACTCCTCAACCTTTCCACTTCCTCCTTCAGCTCTGCCACCAGGCTGAGCAGATCACTCACCTGGTCACACCTCACACAAGAGGTGTCCCCGCTGACCTCCAGCATTTGTGATAGACTCGGGCACTCTCTGCAGCCAGAGACCTGGACAGCTGCATGTTTACATGGGACCTCTGTCTGCGTTGCCACATTTTTCCTAACAATGGCTTTCACCCAAGTGGCAACCATACCTGGGTCTCCCTCTGGGCCGATGCCCACCGCTTGAGCAGCCTTCTCCAGCTGGGAGGAGGAAGGGGGGGGGCTGCGCCAACTGCCTGCGCAAACT
>NW_010972961.1:4771-4973 GCF_000737465.1 Haliaeetus leucocephalus | reverse complement strand
TGCTCTTGATAATTAAGTCTTTCAGATTCTGCCTTCTAAAAGGATACTGTCTCCCACCTCTCCACAAAGCTAAAATTCTCTTAGGCTGCCTCTTGAGCACTCAGGTTAATGACTGTGACATAATTAATAGCCACAAGAAATGCAGAACTGGACTATTCATATTTAATAAGGCTGTTACTGTAAACAAATTTTCCTTGCCTAT
>NW_010972961.1:1309-1720 GCF_000737465.1 Haliaeetus leucocephalus | reverse complement strand
ACTTTTCAGTGTAACATCAATGGAAAAAGTTAACAAAAAGATGACAGTGTCTCCTTCCTGTCCCAGACTTGAAGGGCTGGTTTTCTGCTTTAGACTAACTCAAGATTGTTAAAAAGGTATGTTTCATGTTACTTCACATTTATGATAGCAATTACTTTAATTGTTTTAAGACTCTCTTTGCATACACAATAATTGACCTAGTCTCTCAAGACAATGAAACTGAATTGCTTGAGAACCTGGATTTCTTAATCTCTGAAAAGGCTTATAGCAGGTAGGAGCATTACAGACAGCATCTGTGCTGTGGGAGAGAGGTTTTGGTTCATCTTGCAGACACTGCACCTGGATGTACACTGGGCTGAATGTTTCTCTGAGACCCCAGTATCCCCCACATATTCTGATGTCTGGGTTTTA
>NW_010972961.1:0-931 GCF_000737465.1 Haliaeetus leucocephalus | reverse complement strand
CACAGTGATATCTTCTGTTGGGTGGCTCAGGAAATCTGCAGAAAAGTGGGGAGGTTTCATACTACATTTACCATAGTATTTCACAATGATATACAAGGTTGTTAATATATTGTGTGTATTCAAAGGGCTGTCTGAGGAGTTAGCAGCTGTGTAGGCTTCTGTCCCCACCTCCTCTAACCTATCCTGTAGCTCCATCAGTCTTCATTGCAGATTGAGGTGTTCAGACCTTGTCTGAAGCTCACTGAAGCAAGTGTGGATAATTTCACAGTTTCCATAACTTCTGAATGAACTTTCCAGCCTGAAAGCTCTTGTAGACTCTGTTTTCCTTTATTTAAACTTCAGAACGTCACAGTCTCTATGCTGCTCTGGTTGAACATTGCTGCTGGATGACATCCTAACAGAGTATATTTTAACATGAATATTTAGTCATCTAGGGGCCTATATGTAAATATTTACAGAAGTAACTAGGCAGATATATATGGTGTGTGCATTGCTCTCTGAATAGAGGTTTAGATGCAATAAGACATGGAGCTGTTTCTCAGTTCACATCACTGCAGGTACAACTGACACAGAATCATACTAAATGACCTTACAACCACACTAGATCTTCTCTAAAGTTCAGAAAAATTGGAGGAAAATGTCAATAGGTTTTAAAGAGCTTAGCATTCTGAAATTATATTTCATTTAATCACATTTGTTTATATGTATGTAAACATGCACACACTTATAGAAATTTGAGTGGGTTGTATAGGTGAATATGTATATGCACACACATATGCAAATGCATATCTACAATATTAGTTGAAGTAGGCGTTTGTGTATCCTCTCTTTGCATTAGAAAGTAAAAATATAAAGTCCCTGGTATGTCCCTATTGCTGACTCTGTGTGTTAACAGGTGAGAGATACACAAACTATATATTGCCTTCAAGAT
>NW_010972960.1:0-804 GCF_000737465.1 Haliaeetus leucocephalus | reverse complement strand
ATACGAAGGAAATTTGAGTGAAAATCTGCAGAAGCTTCTTACTTCAGTACTTTCCCTGAGACACTGCTTTTCTTTTCTCTCCACTCCCTACTCTTTTTGAGCCTGGAAAAGTTATCTCTTCCCAGCAGAAGAATGGGACACATCTGGCCCTGGCCTTTATCATCTAATCCAAGAGGCACGTTCCCCATCACAAGGCTCTAAAAAACAAGCTGATCACCCTGCACTTCTGGCCACCACCTGAGACAGGCCACTGGACTGCACATGCTTTAGTCTGGCTCAGTTCAGCAGCTCTTGTGGTTTTTAAATACTGGCTTGTCACTCGGATATAGCCCTTATATATAGTCACCAATTACAATGTGGTTATACATCAAGTCCTATCACTCTGAAACCAGCCCCCTTGTGCAGGTGGACACTAAAAATGTAACAGGCCAGACTTCAAGTCCTTTGTGAGTCAGCAGAAACAATCGGTTTTCCTCAGGGACACCAGGTCAAGTCCTGAGGAAGAAGCATATACTTTACTGAACTAAGCTCACAACTTCAGGCCTTGACTTCAAACACTGAACATCAAGTACAGAATACAGACAGCTGCCTGTACGCCCCTGTGACACTGCCAAGTCACTATCTATTTCATAGCTCTAGATAATAGGATGGTGTCTAAATGAAAGGACAAATTTCAAGTGACTCACAGTAGAGGTATTTAATTAATGGTTCAAACCTGCATCAGGGGAGGCTCAGATTTGACATGAGGAAATATTTCTTTACCAAGAGGGTGGTCAAACCCAGGAACAGGCTTCCTGGAGAGGC
>NW_010972959.1:5311-6171 GCF_000737465.1 Haliaeetus leucocephalus | reverse complement strand
GCATCTAACACCCTTCACCCTGAACGCACACGTGGGTGTCGTGTTGTTCCTTCAACACGTGTCTTTGTCCGGGTGTTGTCTGTGTGTGCATCCGCCTGTTCCTTCTCCGGACGCAGCGGTGCATTTTGGGGAGGGCTGTTCCCTCTCCGGGTGTGCGCGTCGGCATCTAACACCCTTCACCCTGAACGCACACGTGGGTGTCGTGTTGTTCCTTCAACACGTGTCTTTGTCCGGGTGTTGTCTGTGCGTGCGTCCGGCTGTTCCCTCTCCGGACGCGGTGGTGCGTTTTGGGGAGGGCTGTTCCCTCTCCGGGTGTGCGCGTCGGGGTCTAACACCCTTCACCCTAACCATACATGTGGGCATCATGCTGTTCCCTCAATCCGTGTCTTTGTCCGGGTGTTGTCTGTGTGTGCATCCGCCTGTTCCTTCTCCGGACGCAGCGGTGCATTTTGGGGAGGGCTGTTCCCTCTCCGGGTGTGCACGTCGGGGTCTAACACCCTTCACCCTAACCATACATGTGGGCATCATGCTGTTCCCTCAATCCGTGTCTTTGTCCGGGTGTTGTCTGTGTGTGCATCCGCCTGTTCCTTCTCCGGACGCAGCGGTGCATTTTGGGGAGGGCTGTTCCCTCTCCGGGTGTGCGCGTCGTCATCTAACACCCCTCATCCTAAATGCACATGGCTGCATCACGCTGTTCCCTCGCTGTGCGTCTTTGTCTGGGTGTTGTGCGGCTGTTGTCCGATTGTTTGTCCGGGTGTACGCGTCGCTATCCATGGCCAATGTTCCTCATCCCGGGCACACGCCTTGGTGTTGAGCTGCTGTCTGTGCGCGCGTCTGGCTGTTCTCTCTCTGCGTGTGCG
>NW_010972959.1:4250-4507 GCF_000737465.1 Haliaeetus leucocephalus | reverse complement strand
TTTCTACGTGTCCATGTCTGGTTGTTCCTTCTTTGCATGCGTGTTTCTGGTTGTTCCTTCCTTCTGTCCGACTGTTCCCTTTCCATCTCTCTGGCCGTTCCCTCTCTCCATCTGTGTGTCCGGCTGTTCTCTATCCACGTCTTTGCATCTGGTTGTTCCTTCCCTGCGTCCGCCTGTTCCTTTTCCGCCTGTCCGGCTGTTCCTTCCCCGTGTCTTTGCGTCCGACTGTTCCTTTTCCATCTGTCCGCCTGTTCCCT
>NW_010972959.1:1165-1373 GCF_000737465.1 Haliaeetus leucocephalus | reverse complement strand
TTTTGGGGTCCCAATCCCAGTTTGGGGCTCCCAGTCCCAGTTCTGGCGTCCTAGACCCCCAGTTTGGGCGTCCTGGTCCCAGTTTTGGGGTCAAACACCCCATTTCGGGGGTCCCAGTCCCAGTTTCGGGGGTCCCAATCCCAGTTTGGGGCTCCCAGTCCCAGTTTTGCGGTCTCGGAACCCCATTTTGGAGTCCTGGTCCCAGTTT
>NW_010972959.1:0-234 GCF_000737465.1 Haliaeetus leucocephalus | reverse complement strand
TTGGGGGGGTCCAGCCCCATTTTGGGGCCCCCAGCCCCATTTTAGAGGCTCCTGGGCCCATTTTGGGGGGGTCCAGCCCCACTTTGGACCCTCCAGCCCCATTTTGGGGGGCCCCCAACCCCATTTTGGGGGGGGTCCAGCCCCATTTTGGGGGGTCTCCAGCCCCATTTTGGGGGGGTCCAGCCCCATTTTGGGGCCCCCAGCCCCATTTTAGAGGCTCCCGGCCCCATTTTG
>NW_010972958.1:4124-4456 GCF_000737465.1 Haliaeetus leucocephalus | reverse complement strand
GTGTGGTGAGGACGTGGGGATGGGCAGGGAAGGTTGGGTTTTGCCACCGCGATGGCCTTGAGGTGGTTAGGGGTGGTGGGGACATAGGGATGGACAAGGAGGATTGGGTTTTGCCAAAAACATTACCATGGCCGTGATCTGGTTAGGTGTGGTGGGGACATAGGGATGGACAAGGAGGATTGGGTTTTGCCAAAAACATTACCATGGCCGTGATCTGGTTAGGTGTGGTGAGGACGTGGGGATGGACACTGAAGGTTGGAGGTGGTCGTGGGGTCATTAGTTGTGGTGGGGACGTGGGGATGGACGTGGAAGGTTGGTGGCGGGGGGGGGGG
>NW_010972958.1:0-1151 GCF_000737465.1 Haliaeetus leucocephalus | reverse complement strand
TCCCACGGGTGCTGGGGTGGTCCCAGACCGCCACCCGGTGACCCCTGTCCCCCCGTGTCCCCCCCCAGGTGATCATGGCGACGAACCGGGCGGACACCCTGGACCCGGCGCTGCTGCGCCCCGGCCGGCTGGATCGGAAAATCGAGTTCCCGTTGCCCGACCGGCGTCAGAAGCGGCTCATCTTCTCCACCATCACCGGGAAGATGAACCTCTCCGAGGAGGTGGACCTCGAGGACTGTATCTGGGGACACCATGGGGACATCAGGGACCCCAGGAAGATGTCCAGGTTGGGGACACCATGGGGACATGGGGAACCATAGGGAGATGTTGGGGTTGGGGACACCATGGGGACATCAGGAACCTCAAGGAGATGTCGGGGTTGGGGACCCCATGGGGACATCAGGGACCCTATGGGGACATCAGGGACCTCAAGGAGATGTCAGGGTTGGGGACATCGGGAACCATAGTGAGATGTCAGGGTTGGGGACCCCACAGGGACATCGGGAACCCCAGGGAGATGTCCGGGTTGGGGACATCGGGGACCTCAAGGAGATGTCGGGGTTGGGGACATCGGGAACCATAGCAAGATATTGGGGTTGGTGGTGCCGTGGGGACATCAGGAACCTCGAGATGTCAGAGTTGGGGACACCATGGGGACATCAGGGACCTCAAGGAGATGTCAGGGTTGGGGACATCAGGGACCCCAGGAAGATGTCCAGGTTGGGGACACCATGGGGACATCGGGAACCATAGGGAGATGTCAGGGTTGGGGACATCGGGAACCATAGTGAGATGTCAGGGTTGGGGACCCCACAGGGACATCGGGAACCCCAGGGAGATGTCCGGGTTGGGGACGCCACGGGGACATGGGGAACCATAGGTAGATGTTGGGGTTGGGGACATCAGGGACCTCAAGGAGATGTTGGTGTTGGGGACATGGGGAACCATAGGTAGATGTTGGGGTTGGGGACACCATGGGGACATCGGGGACCTCGAGGAGATGTTGGGGTTGGGGACATCAGGGACCCCAGGAGGATGTCAGGGTTGGGGACACCATGGGGACATCAGGGACCTCAAGGAGATGTTGGTGGCCCCATGAGGACATCAGGGACCTCAAGGAGATGTCAGGGTTGGGGACCCCATGGGGACAT
>NW_010972957.1:0-3627 GCF_000737465.1 Haliaeetus leucocephalus | reverse complement strand
CAGCCCCAGTTCGCAGCTGGGAAGCTGAAGCCGCCCATAAGGACGACACAGGGCGACTGATCCAGAGATTTCCCGTGATTCCTCATGGATTCATACGTTGGCGTCCTCATCCTGGCTGGGTGATCCATAGCAGACTCCTGCAAGGACGTCCGCTTTATTAGCTTTTCCCCTAATCTTTACGCAGAGGCTCTCAACCATGTCGTCCCCAGCTGCAAGCGCTGTACAGTCCGACCCCTCCTTTACATACAGCGCTGCCCCTCCGCCTCGCCTGCCCTGCCTCTCTCTCCTGAAGAGCCTGGAAGGGTCCGTCACTGCACTCCAGTCACAGGACTCTTCCCAGCAAGTGTCCCTTAGGCCAGCGATGTCGTTGCTCTGGGACCGAGCCGAGGCCTCTAGCTCCTCCTGTCTCTTCCTCGCACCGCGCGCTTGAGCCTACAAACGTTTCAAACGCGCTCCTGTGTCCTCGGCACATCGTGGAGCAGAGCGAAAGCTCTGCGCACCGTTCCTCCAACATTGTCGCGCCATCCCTAGCTTATCACTAGCAGGACTGATTTTACCCCTTCCCCCCTCCAAACCTAGTTTAAAGCTCTTTCAGTCAGCCCCGCTCGCTCGTGAGCAAAAATACTTTTCCCCCCTTGAGAATGGGGGAATCTTGTCAGGCCCCAGCAGGCCTGGTGTCGCGTAGACCATCCCATGGTTGAAAAACTCCAAATTCTGGCAGTGACGCTAGCCTCGGAGCCAGGTGCCGATACGCTGCGTCCGCCTGTGTGTTTCGATGTCATTCCCTCCAGCTGGGAGGACAGAGGAGAATACTACCTGTGCTCCTGACCCCTCTACCAATCTGCCCGAGGCCCTCAAGTCTCTTTTGCTCGCCCTTGGACTTCTCATCTCGACTTCCTTGGTACCCACACGAAAAAGCAAAAGCGGCTAACAGTGAGGGCCGTACAAGGCTCGGAAGTTTCCCGGGAACGCATTCAACCCGAGCCCCAGGGAGGCAGAAGGCTTCCCAAAAAGGCAGGTCTGGTCGGCAGACCGGGGCAGGAGTGAATGAATTCTTTACGGTGCTTTGCCTGGGCGTGTAGCTCGTGCTTTACCTACTGAACTGTCCTCTCTCAACCCGCAAGCTTTCCCACTTTTACCCTTCAGATTCTCTCCACCGTGCCACTGCGGGCAAGGCACTGAGGAGCTGCGTGATGATGCCAAGCTGCCTGCTGGCATTAACCCGCAGCACCTGGGAAGCCAAAGCCCAGTGAATCACTGAGACCAGAGCCCACTGCACCAGCTCTTCTGCAAGATGCTCCCCGACGCCGTGGCAGCTGAGCTGTCAGCACCCTATGCCCGCATTCCCCGACCCAGAGACGCACGGACACTCACGGACACGGCCTTTGTCCAAACAAGAGATTTATTGACACCTTTGCGCACGGTGGATCTCCCGGAGGGAATGGACTCTCTCAGAGAGGGAGGGCGGTCGCTGCCCGCGTGGTAACAGGCATCTCTGTCGCAAGGCTCCTTGCAATGGCCCCGTCGGCTGCATCGGGTCCCACTCCGCAGCGTGTGCTTTTGCTGTGTAGGAAAGCTGGGGCAGCGATTGCCACTGCCAAATGAGGAGCGTGTTCTCCGTGTCCAGCGTGCTCAGTTCCGCAGCACCAGCTCCTCAGGAAGCGTCTAGCATGGGTGCTTTCTCTGTCCAGACTGCAGTCTGAGGCACACAGAGGCACATCAGCGCTGCCTTGTGCTTGGTCCCCGCACAGCTGGAGCTGCCAGGAAGAATTTCTGGGCCCATGTGAAATCGCCACCATGGCCGCGACTGTGAGGGGAAAGGACGATGAACGTCGGCTTTGTAGCCGCTGTAGTCACCACTATCTGCCGCGCTGGGGAGACTGCCTAGAGGAGAACGCTGACACTCTTGACAGAGGGCTGCTGTACAGGGTTTTCCCTTTACTTTCTGTGTCCCGCATTCTTCCCTCTTTTTCCCTGTGGTATGAGGTGGTAGTCTGGTATGAGGTGGTAGTCTGCCATCAGCTGTGAGTCCCGCAAACACAGCTCTGTGCGTGAAGATCTCTTTCAGTGGCCGAGGATCAGCAGTCTTATGAACCGTTCTCGCAGATACTTATACTCAAGCATTGCCTTGTCATGGGCGGCTGGATCCTGCACCAGGTGCTGGAAGAGGTTGAGTGGTTCGGCCGTTTGGAAGGCTGGGGGCAAGACTATCTCCTCAGGCACCCTCTCGTTGCCGAAGAAGAAGTGGTCGAGGCGTTTCTCCTCCAGGCAGCGGTGCAGGTATTGCATGATATCCTCCATCCGCTGCACGAAATGCCTCCTGCGCCAGCCTGACAGGGGTATGGTGGTCAGGAGGTGCATCACAACTGTCTTCAGG
The DNA here is from genome assembly GCF_000737465.1 of Haliaeetus leucocephalus. Taxonomy (NCBI): domain Eukaryota; kingdom Metazoa; phylum Chordata; class Aves; order Accipitriformes; family Accipitridae; genus Haliaeetus; species Haliaeetus leucocephalus. Next base: position 1,250 of record NW_010972957.1, on the reverse strand, counting down.
GTATAGGTGGAAAAGCCTATGCCCACCAGGATGCGGGCGCAGGCCTGCAGGCATCTGAGGTGGAAGCTGTCATGCGGGACCTGCCTGGCCATATGCCTGAAGAACTTCGCCTCTGCCACAGCGTAGCTCTCTGGCCACGTCGTGCTTGGGGTGAAGATGGCCTCCGTATTCTGGCTGCTCACAAAGATGTCCGAATTGCCTTGCTGCACCCCAAACATCATCTCAATAATGTGGGTTTTGTTGTTGCGTTCTGTCACCTGGAATTTGCAGGAGCGACTAGAGGGCAGCATGGTTAGACGCCATGTGGATGACTGAGGCAAAGCCACCCAGGCTGCTTGCACCAGTTGATAGAACCAGCGGGCAGTTTTCTGCACATCTAGGTAGGAGCCAGTGCAGAGGGTGCGTAGGAGGCTGGGACCCTGATCCCTCCTAAGCTCCTCCTCGGGGTGGTGCAGGAAGCACAGCATCTCTCCTGCCAGCTGCTCCCTCGTGCAGGTGCACTCCAGCTCCACGCGGACGCAGAAGTTCCTTGCTGGCGTCTCCCCCCTGTTGCCCAACTCCAGGTGGAAGGCGTGCCCACGGGGGGGCTTCAGGGGCACGAGCAGGCGGTAGATGATGTCTTCCTCGCGGGGACTCCAACCTTCGAAGGCGCTGCCCACCCCGATGGCGGGTTGCAGCACTGGGAAGAAACTATTTGACAAGATTTCTCTGAAGACAAGGATGAAGGTGCCAAGGAGGTCCTTTACCACCTGACAGTCCATGGCTAGGTTTTGAACTGGCCACTGTATTTGCTCCAAAAAAAGCCTTCCCAGATCATTCTCACTGTCATCTTCTTCTGCCTCCTCTTCCACCTGCTCCCTGTCACTGCTAGAGCTCTCCTCGTCACTGCTGCTGTCCACCTCATGGCTCCTTTTCCTGAGCCACCAGCAGAGCCCGAAGAGCAGGAGCAGGACTCCAGCAACGGCCCAGAACTGCCACTGCTGCAAGGCAGCAAAGAGCAGGGCTCCCCAGGCAAAGCCGCTCTGCTCCTGGGTCCTCTGCTCCAGCTCCTGCGTCCCCTGCTCCAGCTCCTGCAGCATCCGAGTCATCTTCCGGCTGAGATACCACCCACGCAGCCGCATGCGCTCGCGTGTGGCCTCATCCAGCTCATCACCGACCACATGAGCATTCCAGAGGATGCTTTGCACAACCAGGGTGAAGAATTGTCTGGCAGCCATGGCCTGCAGGAGGAGGGAGAGAAGGGGTTCAGT
>NW_010972956.1:0-1279 GCF_000737465.1 Haliaeetus leucocephalus | reverse complement strand
AGCCATACTGGGACTGGGAGGGCCTTACTGGTGCCGGGAGAATCATACTGGGACTGGGAGGCCATGCTGGTGCTGGGGGGGGTCACACTGGTCCCAGGAGAGTTATACTGGGACTGGGAGAGCCACACTCATCCCAGGAGAGTCATACTGGGACTGGGAGGGCCTTACTGGTGCCGGGACAGCCATACTGGTCCCGGGAGGGTCATACGGGGACTAGGGGATCCATACTGGGACTGGGAGAGCCATAGTGGTCCCGGGACAGTTATACTGGGACTGGGAGAGCCATACTGGGACTGGGAAGGCCTTACTGGTGCCGGGAGAATCATACTGGGACTGGGACAACCATACCGGTCCCGGGAGGGTTATACTGGGACTAGGGGATCCATACTGGGACTGGGAGAGCCATACTGGTCCCAGGAGGGTCACACTTGGACTGGGAGGGTCACACTGGTGCCGGGAGGGTCATACTGGGACTAGGACAGCCATACTGGTCCTGGGAGGGTCACACTGGGACTGGGACAGCCATACTGGTCCCGGGAGGGTTATACCGGGACTAGGGGATCCATACTGGGACTGGGAGAGCCATACCGGTCCCGGGAGGGTTATACTGGGACTGGGAGGGCCTTACTGGTGCCAGGAGGGTCACACTGGTCCCGGGAGAGCCATACTGGGACTGGGAGGGCCTTACTGGTGCCGGGAGAATCATACTGGGACTGGGAAGGCCTTACTGGTGCCGGGAGGGTCATTCTAGGACTGGGAGGGTCACACTGGTGCCGGGAGGGTCATGCTGGTCCCGGGAGGGCCATACTGGGACTAGGAGATCCATACTGGTGCCGGGAGGGTCACACTGGGACTGGGAGGGCCATACCGATCCTGGGAGGGTCATACTGGGACTAGGGGATCCATACTGGGACTGGGAGGGCCACACTGGTGCCGGGAGAGCCATACCGGTGCCGGGAGGGTCATACTGGGACTGGGAGGGCCTTACTGGTGCCGGGAGAATCATACTGGGACTGGGACAACCATACCGGTCCCGGGAGGGTTATACTGGGACTAGGGGATCCATACTGGGACTGGGAGGCCATGCTGGTGCTGGGGGGGGTCACACTGGTCCCAGGAGAGTTATACTGGGACTGGGAGAGCCATACTGGTCCCAGGAGGGTCACACTTGGACTGGGAGGGTCACACTGGTGCCGGGAGGGTCATGCTGGTCCCGGGAGGGCCTTACTGGTGCCAGGAGGGTCACACTGGTCCCGGGAGGGCCATACTGGGACTGGGA
>NW_010972955.1:0-5302 GCF_000737465.1 Haliaeetus leucocephalus | reverse complement strand
GCCCCCCCAAAACGCTTCTTCCGGAAGAGCGTAGAGTTATTGGAGGATGAAGAACGAGACCCACCAAGTGATGGAGGAGACCCAGAATTTCGGGGAAACCTCGAATTTCGGGGTGATCTCGAATTTCGGGGAGACCTCGAATTTCGGGGGGCTGCCGGGGGAAGGGAGGAAGCAGAAGAAGAAGCGGAGATGAAGGCGGTGGCCACTTCGCCGGGGGGAAGGTTCCTCAAGTTCGACATCGAGTTGGGACGTGGAGCCTTCAAGACGGTCTTCAAGGGTTTCGACACCGATACTTGGGTGGAGGTGGCTTGGTGTGAGCTCCAGGTGAGCCCCCAAAATGGTCCCTTTTTTGGGGAGGCCGGGGCTTGGCTTCGTTAAAGGGGGGTGGGTTAATTAATCGGTCTTAAAAAGGCGGGCGGTATCCAAAATTCCTCGTGGAGGTCTTCCAAAGTCAATGATTCCCCAGGAAACCTGTGATCGGTCTTTCAAATTCGACTTGAAGCTCTTCCAAAGTCAACAACGTGCCAAAGTTCACTGTGAATCCTACAGTTGGCCCTTCAAACTCTTCTTCAACCCCTTCCAAAGTCAATGACTACCCAAAATTCATCATGAACCCAACAGTTGGCCCCTCAACTTCATCTTGAACCCCTTTCAAAGTCAGTGACACCCCCAAATTCATCCATGAACCCAATGGTTGATGCCTCAACTTCATCTTGAAGGTCTTCCAAAGTCAATGACACCCCAAAATTAATCATGAACCCTATGGTTGGCCCCTCAAGTTAATCTTCAACCCCTTCCAAAGTCAATGACCCCCCCAAATTCACCCACGAACCCTATGGTTGGCCCTTCAAATTCATCAGTGACCTCCCTCCAAACCAAATAATCCCCTCAAATTCACCATGAACCCAATGGTTGCCCTCCCCAACTCATTTTGAACCCCTCCCAAAGCCAATGACCCCCCCAAATTTACCATGAACCCTACAGTTGGCCCCTCCAACTCATCGATTCCCTCGTTTAACCCTTCTGACCCCTCAATATATCCCACGTTCATTTTTCCAAAGTCCTTGATGCTACACCCATGTGCAAGGTCCCCTTCTAAGCACCCCTAAATCTTTTCAATTCACCGCAAATTTGTCCATTTATCTGCCAAATTTATTTACCCTTTTAAGTTGCCAGATTCCTCAACGTACCCTCAAAATTAATTCCCGAAACTCTTAAATTCATCATCCCAAGGCACCAGTGAATCCTGGCAGCTCCTGATGTTGGGCACGAGGCCACGGTGAATTAATTACGGCCTCTTTTAACGAGCAGCAAATGGTCTGCAGGGAATTGAAAGAGCTTTGCGGCGTGGCAGGATGGGGTTTGCCACTCAGCTTGGCTGGTGATGGCAACTGATGATGATGATCCTTGAATCTGGGGTGGGTTTGACGTTGCTCCTCCCCCCCCCCCCCACCTCTACCAGGACCGCAAGTTGACCAAGGTGGAGCAACAACGGTTCAAGGAAGAAGCAGAGATGCTGAAGGGGTTGCAGCACCCTAACATCGTCCGCTTCTACGACTCTTGGGAGTCCACGGTCAAGGGCAAGAAGTGCATTGTCCTCGTCACTGAACTGATGACCTCCGGCACCCTCAAGACGTAAGTGACAGTGTTTTGCGGCACGTGGGCATGGCAAAGCTGGGGAGATGACGGCGGGTCAGCATATCCTGTCCCGCAGGTATCTCAAGAGGTTCAAGGTGATGAAGCCCAAGGTGTTACGGAGCTGGTGCCGGCAGATCTTGAAGGGTCTCCACTTTCTCCACACCCGTACGCCACCCATCATTCACCGGGACCTCAAGTGTGACAACATCTTCATCACCGGCCCCACGGGTTCTGTCAAGATCGGTGATTTGGGTTTGGCCACCCTGATGCGGACCTCCTTCGCCAAGAGCGTCATCGGTAAGACCCGCCGTGCCGAAGCGCGCCCACCGGTCACCAGTTGATGGGTCTCACCAACCATCCCGTAGGTACGCCGGAATTTATGGCACCGGAGATGTACGAGGAACGTTACGATGAGTCAGTGGACGTCTACGCCTTCGGGATGTGCATGTTGGAGATGGGCACCTCTGAATATCCCTACTCCGAGTGCCAAAACGCTGCCCAGATCTACCGCAAAGTCACCAGCGTGGGTTCCCGGTCTTGCCGGTGTGTGCCAACACCCTCCACCACCATGGTGGTGGCATTGTCACCGTGGTTCTTCCTCTTGTAGGGTATCAAGCCGGCCAGCTTTGACAAGGTGACGGACCTGGAGGTGAAGGAGATCATCGAAGGTTGCATCCGGCAGAACAAGGCAGAGAGGTGGGAGAAGCGGGGGTGCCGCATGGGGACCTCCTAGGTGATGCCTTGCTGTTGACCACGCCGTCGCCCGCAGGCTTTCCATCCGTGACCTGCTGAACCACGCTTTCTTCGCCGAGGACACGGGGTTACGCGTGGAGCTGGCAGAGGATGACGGGGGGTTCGACTCTTCCTTGGCACTCCGGCTTTGGGTGGAGGACCCCAAGAAGTTGAAGGGGAAGCACAAGGACAACGAGGCCATTGAGTTCAGCTTCAACCTGGAGGCCGATGTCCCCGAGGAGGTGGCCTATGAGATGGTGAGTGGCGCGGGGGTCCAGGGGTGGCGTCTGGGGGCTGAAAACCCTCGGGGGGGACCCCAAAACCCCTCTGGGCTTGGCCCCTCCAACTTGTCTTGACCCTTCCCGAAGTCAAAGAACCTCCAAATTCATCACAAACCCAACGGTTGGCCCCTCAAGTTGAATTTGCACCTCTCCCAAAGTCAATGACTTCCCAAAATTCAGCCTGAACTCTTATAGTTGGCCCCTCAAATTCATCTTAAACTTCTCCTGAAGTCAATGACACCCCAAAATTCACCATGAACCCCACATTTGGCCCATCAAACTCATCTTGAACCCCTTCCAAAGCCAACGATCCTCTAAATTCACCATGAACCCTATGGTTGGCCTCTCAACTTCATCTTGAACCCCTTCCAAAGTCAATGACACCCCAAAATTCACCAATGAACCCTACGGTTGGCCCCTCAACCCTTCCAAAGCCAACAGTTCTCCAAGTTCACCACGACCTGCTCCCCACAAACACCCCATTTTCTCCCCCAACCAGGTGAAATCCGGCTTCTTCCATGAAAGCGACTCCAAAGCCGTCGCCAAATCCATCCGAGACCGGTTGACATTGGTGAGGAAGACACGGGAGAAGAAGCAAGCGGAAGGTCGGGGGCTCCCTGAAAATGAGGATACCGAGGTGGACCAACACGTCCGTCAGCAGCTGCTCCGGCAACAGCCCCTCACTGCTGGTGAGATTCCCAGCTTCCACCCCATGGCTGGTGGCCCCCCAAAATTGCTCATCCCTGATTGCTCCTCAGCAGGCGAGGGGCTTTTGGAGAACGGTCCCATCTCAGATGCCACCAGCACCTGTTGTCTCACTGGGGCGCCTGAGCCCACACCACAGCTCCTTGGGTGCTACCAACGAGGGTCACCAGGACCCCCCCAAGATGGGGCATCCCCTACCTGTGGCCGTCCCATCCCCTTGCAGGTGCCGGTAAGTCCCCGTCACGCCGGGGTGGGTTGGGGACCGTTGGCACCACCGCCCACCGCAGCACCTTGACCCCCAGGTCACCTACGGGGTGGAGGGCACATCAACAGATGTCACTGGAGGTGCCACCACAGCAGTGCCAGAGCCACCCGGCATCGACGGGGAGCCGGGGGTCGGTGTGACGCAGAGCCGCGGGATGTCATCAGTGGTGGTCGCACGGCTGCAACCAGCTCCTGGGGCGCCGGGTCCAATGATGACATCGGTGGTGCCCGGCATGCAGCTGGCTCCGGGGATGTCACCAGCTCCAGGGGTGCCACCACCAACTGGAATGCCACCAGCTCCAGGAATGCCACCAGCTCCAGGAATGCCACCGCCAACTGGGATGCCACCGCCAACTGGGATGCCACCACCAACTGGGATGCCACCAGCTCCAGCAATGCCACCACCAGCTCCAGGGATGCCACCAGCCCAAGGGATGCCACCACAGCCAGTCCCCACCATGCAGCCACAGCTGGTGCCAGGGATGTCACCGGCTCCAGGGATGCCACCACAACTGGTAGCCACCATGCAGCCGCAGCTGGCTCCAGGGATGCCACCAGCTCCAGGGATGCCACCACCAGCTGGGATGCCACCACAGCCAATCCCCACCATGCAGCCACAGCCAACCCCAGGGATGCCACCAACAGTGGGAGTGTCACCTGCTCCAGGGATGCCACCAACCGTGGCAATGGCCCCAACCACAGGGATGCCACCAGCTCCAGAGATGCCACCAACCATTGGGATGCCACCAGCTGTGGGGATGCCACTGCTACCTGGCTTGGCACCAGCTGCAGGGGTGCCACCAACCGTGGGGATGCCACCTCCATCTGGGATGCCACCACTGTCTGGCATGCCACCAGCCCAAGGGATGCCACCAACCATGGGGATGTCACCGGCTCCGGTGATGCCACCAACCATGGGGATGTCACCAGCTCCAGGGATGTCACCAGCTCCAGTAATGCCACCACCACCATCCGGGATGCCACCAACCATGGGGATGTCACCAGCTCCAGTGATGCCACCACCATCCGGGATGCCACCACCAACATCTGGGATGCCACCAACCCAAGGGATGCCACCACCACAGCTCCCCACCCTCCCAGCAGGTCCACAACCCGAAGACCTGTCCCTGCACGCCGATCCCCCGCCGTCTGCCACCAACCCTTCAGATCCGGTGCCCTTCCTCCGCGTCCCTGAGGCCACCACCGTCCCCGAACCTCCCGGTGCCAAACCCGACCGTGTCCGGCAACGCCGAGCCTCCTGCCCTCGCCCAGAGAGGGTTCCTCGCTTCCAACTGACCGTCCTCCAGGTCGGGGGCGGGGAGGGGGAGGGACACAGATGGACTTTTATTGAGGGGGGGGACAGGGACACCCCATAACTCATGTCCCCAACCCTTTAGGTCTCGTCCCCTGGGGACAACACAGTGGAGTGTCAGCTGGAGACCCACGACAGCAAGATGGTGACCTTCAAGTTTGATGCCGATGGGGACGCTCCCGAGGACATCGCCTGCTACATGGTGACCCCCCCCCTCCCCCAAACCCCCAAATTCCTCCTCACCCCCTAAATCCCCCCAAATTAATGTGGGGTGTCGTGTGTCATCCCCCAAAATGTCCCCAAACCCACCCTCAAGGTTGAGGACAACTTCGTGCTGGAGGGCGAGCGGGAGAAGTTCGTGGAAGAGCTG
>NW_010972954.1:0-5554 GCF_000737465.1 Haliaeetus leucocephalus | reverse complement strand
ATGACTTCAAGCCCGCCTTGGGGGGGGGTAGCGGCTGTTGGGCTCATGACAGACCACAGGATGCCCTCTGTGCTTAGAGCCAGCAGGTCTGAGCTGTGCTCAAACAACGACAACATCGGTGTGGGCTGGCTTTGCATGGGGCCACGCACCGTGGCTGCTCGAAGGTCTTCTGCTGGTCCACAATGTGAGTTCGGTGGAAACGGCCACGTCCATGAACTGAACCACAAACTGGTGGGGCTGCTTGCACGTCTATAATTCGGCACATGATTCGAAGTGCCATTGAATCAAGGGCCTGTAAGACATGGGCAGTGCCCCAGCTGAAAGCACCCCCACCCCACGCCATTTTGGGGGATGGAAGCACCTTGTGCAGAGAAATGAGCCCCAGGCTGAGCTGGCGGGGCCAAGGGTGTCAGTCATCTCGCCGAAAGGGTTACAGAGAGTGGCCTTGCATATAAATAACAGGAACATACAACCCAGGACTTTCTGTCCCTGTCAGACAACCCTCGATAAGAAGTTGTGAGAAATACAGCAGCCATTATCGTAATAAAAAAAATGGGCTTACATTTGTCACCTCATTGAATCCAAAACAACAAGTATAAAATATGATGCATCCTTCTCCAGCAGACAATGTCTTCTGTATCACCTGCAGGCCAGGTTCAGACCCACTGAGGCCCCTGAAGGAAGGTATAAATTACATGCATACATATGCATAGGGGTACTTCCACGAGCACCGAACACAGTGCATTCACCATCTGCCTGTAGGGGAAACTACTGCACAGAGGCTAAAATAGCCTGTCCCACCCCACTTCTGCCTATTTCTTTCTACTGCCTTCAGTGAGAACCATGAACATGTACTCAAAGGCAGAAGTAAGTGTCCACCTCACCTGTCTAATGAAGCAAAACCCTAGATTTTCAAACAAGCTGACTGTCACGCAGCATTGCCTTCTCATCACACTAACAGCTCAGACATTAGCCGAGCTATTGGTGTGAATAAAATTATATTTATACACAGCGACTTTGCCAGAAGAGCCATTCGGTGTTTCTGCATGGACAAGGCACTGCCAGGGAAGATGCACCTGCTGCTAACACTATGCTCTTCTGGATATTTTTCTACCAAATTTTGTCAGGAATAGGGCAGTTCTTCCAGAACCGTAGCAGGGCTGCAAAGCTGCGAGAGCACAGCTCAGTACCCCTATGCCACCAACCACTGTAGCCACACAAGCAAAACCCTACAAATGCAAATATTTGTCAAGGAAGGCACAGTTTAGGTCCCAAATATATAACTGAAGAAGTGGTACTCAGAACCTAGAAAGTATGGATACTTTCCCCAGCTCACCAAAAGAACGTTCCTCCTGGATGTCCTAGGCTCTATCAGCACTGGAAAAAGGTGAATGGCTGTGATCATGGTTACTGGATTGAGTTACATGGCTAGTTGATTTTCTTTACATCAGGGCAGTGTGTCTCCCTCAGGGGACTGATCATCTCTGAATTATACTTGAGCACCTCCTGTGTGTGTCTAAGGTTGGTTTCACACAGGTAATGCTTCATGCTGTTATCTCAGTCCGATGCTGCAGTTCCCCTCAAAGAAATACAATGGAGCTATGAAAGTAGTTTGCGGGGGACTGGGTTGCACTGTCCACCTTGTAGGTGGGTAACAGGGTTCCAAAAATCTTGAGCTGCACTCTCTGAATCCAGCCAAAACAACTGTTATAGTATGCAATTGGGGGTTTTTACTCTTTTGTTATCTTTGTTTTCTTGTTTCAGGGGCAAAAAGAAGATGGAGAGAAAAGCAACCTAAAAATCGAACCATTTCCACTCATAATCAGGGAGAAGTCCTCCACATACTCCCAGCTTGTACAAAACGAAACCTTTGCGCTTTCTTCTCATTTTTCATGGAAAAGAGTTTTAATTCATTGACCATCTATTTCAACCATGTAATTGCGAATACAACAAGATTAGATGAAGTGGAGAGATAGGACTTAAAATTGTCTTTCAACAGAAGTCCAAGGCTGTCCAAGAGCACCCTGAGACTGATATATTACTTCCATTGCACTCAGCAGCCGTTCCCCACACCACCAGGACCCTGAAAGTCCCCAGTGCTGCCATACTGGGTACTATGATGGGACCTGTGAGTCCTGTACCTGAGCCAAGCATCCTCCAGAGGGCCTGCTGGGGAAGGAGAGAAAAGCATTACTCTGGGGAAGAGGGGCATCAGCACGGGTCAAGGCTAGGAAGGCAGGTAGTGCCAGGCAGGTATTGCTAGAAATCATTCTGAAAGTCCAGCTTTCGGTTTGAGCAAATACTTGTCTTGGTACCAAATCACAGCTGCCTTTCTCAAGTGCTCCCTTGTAATGCCCTCATTCATATTCCTCTGTACTTTTCTGTGTTTGTGGTTAAGAGCCTCCATACGCTCCTCGGCACGTACCACTGAAACGGGGTTACTTCATGCTCAGGCAGATAGATGGGATTGTACTGTGTATATTTACATTTTTTAAAAAGATATTGCTAATGCATTTCAGTAACAATAATAAAAAAGTCTTTCTAGCCATTACAGTAATGGCTTTGAGCTAATTGCTTGCATTTGCACTCAAATACGGTTCTCCCCTCTCTGACTCATTTCCATTTTTATGGAAATCAGCTTGCTTGCTAGACTTTTAACTCACAGCTCTTGAGGACCAGCTGTTGCCTGACTTCCTCACTCAGGTAGGAACTTACTCCACTGATTTGTGGTAGGACTGCTTAGCACAGGTAAAATTGCCAGTCCATAGGCTGTGCTGGGAGATGCTGTGTGCTTTCAGTGCCTGAGGAGGTAGGCCCTGAGGGATGCAGGCAGCCAGAGCCATCTCCCCTGGGAATTAGCTTTCCTGCAGCTCTGCCTGTTGCCTGATGGCATTAGAAAATAAACAGGGGAGCTCTTTGTGACTCATGAGGTCAGTCCCTGTCCCCTCAGCCTCCTGGCTGATCAATGGTACAAGGTACCTGGTGGCTAACTAATTTCCATGTTAACAGGCCATCCTTCTTCACAAGGGTCAATGCTACGCTTGGCACAACTCAAAAAGGCGGAACAAGGTTGCTTTAAATTCCTTTGAACTTCCGGTTTGACAAGTTATTGGAGCCACAGGGAAAGACAACGGAGTATGTTGTTGGAAACTTGCTTTGGCTAGCCTACAGGTAAGACAGCCCATTCCACAACAGATAAGCTGAGGCCACTGTCCAACAGGCTCCACAGCGGCTGGCAGTCCTGCTCCAGTAACTACAGGATGACTTCTTTTCTCTTGAGCATCAAGGCAAGAAAAATGTGGCTAGGAGATGCATTTGGAGTCACCTTCAAGCATTTACGGATGAACAGTGACTGACTCTGGTCAAGGATTGTTGCACTTTTCACAGGGGAGCACAAAGCCTGTCAGAAAGCCTGTCTGCTTCCTAAATGCTGCAAAGCTGCCTCTGCTCGGAGCACATCCAAACTAGCTCACAAAAACTGAGAACCACAAGCCACAGACCCTGAACACATGGGACGCGAACTCCAGCTCTGAAACCTGTGTTGGACACTGACCTGCAGAGGAGGGGAAGATATTCCACTGCCTCCCTGATGTTCGCATGCTCTTTTTCCACATGCAATCTGGCCACGCAGAATCAGAAGGCAGGAAGGCAGAGCTGCCTGAAAGAGGCATGTATGCTGTGCTGGTGTCTTTTCTTCTCCAGGGTGATTGAGAGAATCGTTAACACCTGTTGAGTACCTGTGTTGCATCTCTGTTCGGCCACTGTGAAGTCCTAGTAACTAGCAGGAGGAAGGGAGCTGTTCTTGAAATACCTGTTTGTGTTGCTGTCAGACTCACGTTTGGGCTTGAGTTCCCACTCAAGGTGCAATTCTAGCATGACTTTGGTCACGTTGGGTGAATTTCCCTAGGTGCCTCTGCCAAAAGAGCAGGGTCTATTCTGGTCATCTTCCCTTTCCATTCAGTAGCTCAGCTGTTTGGCATACCACAATATATTCCCTACACCCCACTTTGCACAGATCCATGTACTCAACATTCTTCCCATCTCTTTACATGTTATTTACCAGTTCTTTCCCCCCTTTCATTCATTCAAGACTTAGAAAAAGCCTTCCAGTCTTTCTTCAGGCAAAGTATCTACAGGTGTCCCCAGGAACTTTGTCTGAAGGTTGCTGTGCCCACTTCAATGCTGGACATAAATTATGTGACTGTACTCCTGAAAACTGAATGAAGTTACTTTATTACTGTGTCCTACTGCATAGATGTGGCCCTTTTTTCTCACTTGTGAACCAGCTGGGGGGAAAATTAAATTAGTATCTTACAGATCTACATTCCCAACACAGACTTTGTTGCTCTATGTCCCTAAATCTAGCTGTCAGCTTCTATCACACATCAAGGCCCCTGCTGGAACAACGGCTCCACCATTCTTAAATTAGCTTTCCTTGCTGGTGTTTAAATGAAAAGAGACATCTAATTTGTGAGTGAAAACATTTGTCATTTCTTAGGGGGATCCAGACACACAAAATACAATTAACATCTCTGAAGAATGTTGCACAGAGTTTCAGCAGCAGCTGACAGGGAAAATGAAATGAAAACAAATAAAATCAGTTATTCTAATACCATAACTTGAGTGGCAAGTGTAATCTTCTCCTTTTATCTGAGGTCGGAATTGTTTTCCTGCAACAGCTTTCATTATGAAAATGCGGCACTTCTCATCACCAGAATATTAAGACAACACATGCCCACAGGGCCCAGATCATTTTAACGAGGAACAAACAATCCAGAACGCAGCTTTTATGTTTTTTTCTGAGCTAACACCTGCTTTGCAGCAAATGAACAATGGTAATGATAAGCACGACAACTCACACATATCTGGGCTGAGATGTGTGTCGCTGGCATCTTTTTCTTCCTACCAGCTAAAGAAAGGCCTGGTGGCCAGTGATACTTTTAGGACTGCCAAAACCATAGGCCACAGGCTGGGGACAAGGTCGGTGTTTCATTGAGCTCTCAATGTCTTGTGGGATGGTCCTGAACTCCTCAGGAGACTAAAAGCAGCCAGGCTACCGAAGGTCCCCCAGTCTCTCAAGTAATTTACTGAGGGCTGCATGGATCTTTACCCCTATTTTACTGCTGCAGCTCAGGATGCATAAGACATTTGCTTATAGCCACAGAGTGAATTGATGACCCAGGCAGAGGAGAAAACAGAAGGTCTGATCCCTGCTTTGTGGCAGCTCCCCTAAGGGTACCCAGCTGCATATTCCGCCCCCTTAATTTGGGAGCAGGAAGAGAGGGACAAAGGGGGAAGCTGCATACCTACCTGTCGTTTTCTACAAGGAGTTATTTCAGATACCTTTCTTAAGGTCTGAGTGAATGCCATCAGCACCCAGAAAAAAAAAAGAATTCCTTGTGAATTTACTACTTCTTAAATCCAGCTTCATTTATTCTCTGAATGAGCAGTTATCAGCTATGGCTGTTAAACTTATGTGCCAGAGCTCCTCAAAGTGGAATCTCCCATCCGAACCAGATTTGATATCTTGGGGCTGAACCCTGCCAAGATTTAC
>NW_010972953.1:8538890-8545062 GCF_000737465.1 Haliaeetus leucocephalus | reverse complement strand
GTGCTTATTTCAATCTTCCTGACATCCTCCAGAGCTCATGGTGAGCTTTTGTGTCCTTTAACAGGGCCTTTATGACCTTATTTACTGCACAAGTGCCAGTAAAAACCTGATGAGCTTTCCTCATGGCTGTGGCTTCCTGGCAAGGAGTCTGTCCTGAGAAGGGGATCCAGCCTCTGCTTCTCTGGAGAGGGAAATCAGCAGTGTCTATGCCACCTGGGGACACAAAGGGCGACTTTTGCAAGACCACCCTTCATCTGAACCACTTTAGATATGTACTTGTGGATGGGCTATCATGCCTCATATTCCAAATACTGATTCAAGTGGCACTGCCCAGAGTGGCTACCACACATGCAGACTACTACACTGCTGAAAAAACAGGAAGAGGAACTAAGAACCAAGAAAAACAAGCAATGCAAATGCAAACAATTGCTCACCACCAACTGACCAATGCCCAGCCAGTCCCTGAGCAGTGGCCCCTTGCCAGCCTGCCCCCCAGTTTTATTGCTAAGCATGACATCATATGGTCTGGAATATCCCTTTGGTCAGTTGGGGTCAGCTGTCCCAGCTGTGTCCCCTCCCAACTTTTTCTGCACATCCAACCTACTCACTAGCGGGGCAGGATGAGGAGCAGAAAAGGCTTTGACGCTGTGTAAGCGCTGCTCAGCAGTAACTGAAACATCGGTGTGTTATCAACACTATTTTCAGCACGAATCCAAAACACAGCCCCATACAAGCTACTATGAAGAAAGGTCCTTGAGCAAAAGCAATCCCATGAGTGGCTTTGCCTTTTCCCAAAGAAGGAATGACCCACACTCTTTCCCAGCCAGCTCTTTATATGTACTACAGGGATCTTATCTCCTTCCACAGCATGTAGGAATTTCAGTCTGGCAGGGCCAGGTGGATTGGTAGATCCTCTAGTGTTAACTAGCCAAGCAGCTTCTGCTAAATTTGTATCCCATTACTTGAATATCCCAGCACACATTGCTCTCAGTGTGGTTTTTAACAATCCATTGTATTGTTCAATATTCCTGGAGGCTGGTGCATGATAGGGGTTGTGACATACATATCCTGCCAATACCATGCTCCTTGGCCCAGATGTCTATGAGGTTGTTTTGGAAATGAGTCCCATTGCCTGATTCAATTCCTTCAGGGGCACTGTGTCACCATAAAACTTGCTTTTCAAGGCCCAAGATAGTATCCCAGGCAGTGGTATAGGTCACAGGGTATGTTTCCAACCATCTTGTAGTCTCTTCCACCTTTGTAAGCACATGGTGCTTGCTGTGGCGGGTTTGTGGGAGTGTAATATAGTCAATCTGCCAGGTTTCTCCATACTGATATTTCAGCTATCATCCTCTATAGCAAAAAGGCTTTAGCTGCTTGGCATGTTTGATTATGGTGCACTTTTTACATTCATGGATAACCTATGCAATGGCATCAATGGTCAAGTCCACCTCTCAATCACGAGCCCATTTGTATATTGCATCCCTTCCTAAATGTTCTGATGTGTCATGGGCCCAGTGGGCTATAAATAGCTCATCCTTATGTTCCCAGTCCAGATCCATGTGAGCCACTTCAATTCTAGCAGCCTGGTCCACCTGCTGGTTGTTTTGATGTTCTTCAGTGACACTACTCTTGGGTATATGAGCATCTACGTGATGTACTTTTACAACCAGGTTCTCCACCCAGGCAGCAATATCTTGCCACAATTCAGCAGCCCAGATGGGTTTGCCTCTGTGCTGCCAGTTGGTCCGCTCCCATTGCTGTAGCCACCCCCACAGAGCATTTGCCACCATCCATGAGTCAGTATTGAGAGAAAGGACTGGCCACTTTTCTCATTCAGTAATATCTAAAGCTAGCTGGATGGCTTTCACCTCTGCAAACTGACTCAATTCACCTTCTCCTTCAGCAGTTTCTGTGACTTGTCGTATTGGACTCCATACAGCACCTTTCTACCTCCGATGTTTTCTCGCAATATGACAGGACACATCTGTAAACAGGGTATATTGCTTCTCTTTTTCTGTTGATTTATTACACAGTGGGACCTCTTCAGCACGAGTCACCTCCTCTGGTGATACTCCAAAGTTTTGGCCTTCTGGCCGTGATCACTTCCAAGATTCCTGGGCAGTCAGGGTTTCCCATTCAAGCCCATTGTGTTATCAGCGTGACCCACTTACTCCATGTAGCGTCAGTTGCATGATGCGTAGAGGGGACACTCCCTTTGAACATCCAGCACAGGCAATTGAGATGCCAAGATGAGTTGTGCTTCTGGACCAACTACTTCTGAAGTGGCTTGAAGGCCTTCATATGCTGCTAATATATCTTTTTCAGTTGGAGTGTAGTGGGCCTCAGATTCTCTATAACCCCGGCTCTAAAACCTTAGAGGTTGACCTCAGTTCTCTCCAGGTGCTTTCTGCCAGAGGCTCCAGGTGGGGTCATGGTCCCCGGCTGTGGTGTGAAGCATGTTTTTCACATCTTGTCCTGTCTAGACTGGCCCAAGGGCTACTGCACAAACTACCTCCTGTTTAATATGTTCAAAAGCTTGCTGCTGCTCAGGGCCCCATTCAAAGTTGTTCTTCTTCTGGGTCACTTGGTGGAGAGGGCTTACAATCAGACTATAACCTGGAAGATGCATTCTCTGAAAACCCACGACACCAAAGAAAGCTTGTGTTTCTTCTTTGTTAGCTGGTGGCGACAATTCTGTTATTTTATTGATCGTTGGGCTATGAGTGTATTTGCTCAACAGGCAGCTCCAGACATTCATAAATACTTTCTAAAGCATGCTCTGGGATGGCAGGGGGGAAAATCTACAAACAATATTGTCTCTGGCAGCACATGTATATGATGGCAGGTCAGAGACAGAAAAGAAAGAAAAGGAATGAAGAGAGAGAGAGGAAGTGAATATGTTGGCAGTAGTACTGGGATGAACTCCGATGTCGAGAGGCAGAGGAATGAATATGATAGGACGAGTATGAGGAGGAAGGGGTGTGGGAGCAGCAGGAGAAACAGGAAGAGGACAGTTAGACCTAAATTGTTGTGCATACTGTGAGAAAGAAGGCCACTGGAAGAAAGACTGTCCAGTTCAGCCACAAATGACCAGAGGATTTGGAAATCCCCCTGTCTGGAGACCGCCAAGCAGAGAAAATGCTGAGGAATTGGCAGAATTCCCTCAGTATGACACTCAACAATGACAGGAGGTGGAAGAGCCTGGAACGCTCGTGGCGTGCAAACTAGTGGTAGGAGATCATGCTCAAATCATGACAAAAGTCAATAATCACACTTTAGAATTTCTGATAGACGTGGGTGCTACCTACTCTATGATAAATCAATACTCAGGTGAATTAAGTCAAGAGAAAGTTTAGATGCTAGGAATTGACAATGGGGATAACAATCCCTTTATTAGTAGAAGTAGGTCTTCATTTATTATACCATCAGTTTGTGATAATGGAAGGAAGACCAATTAATTTATTGGTAAGGAATTCACTGGAAAAATTACAGGCAGGAGTTATGTTTAGAAATCAGTTTATGTTTACAAATCCAGGAGTGACAAGTTCATTGGTTCATTCCAGGTAAAAGGACACCAGGAGGGCCTTAGGCCTCCAGCTCCAAGCAGCAGCGGCTAGGAGGTTTGACCACAATGCTTGGGGCTTCATCCAGCAGCGTCTAGAAAGCCCTTGATGATGGAGACCTGACATAGCATGGATCCACAGCTTAGCAGTAGCCACTCTTTGAAGGAGCGTGGCTGTAGCAGGGCAGCTGTGAAGAAAACTGCAGTGTGGGAGGGAAAAGAGAGCAACTGATGCAGGTAGTAATTGTCTCCTATGGCACAAAGAGAAACACTCAGGATGATGAGAAGAACAATACCAAAACAATGAAAAGGAAACATATTCTAAATACATTTTAATATCTGTTATTACCTGACATTAAACAATAGATAAGCTTGCTGCCTGATGTCACGGTGAGTTGTTGCTTGCTGTTGACGTCACAAAGAACAACAGACATATCATTTGTCTCGTAACACAGTCCATTGCTTCCCTGCAAAGAAAGGCATCAGTATCTGGAGATGAATTGCATGGTTTCTCAACAAAAAAAACCAGGCAAAAAACCTGCAGAATCAAGAGCATGCCAAAACAAATCCAATCCAGCCCATAAGAAGACCTTCTCCCCCAAAACCTTGGCTGCCAGTAACACTGCCGTGAAAGTTTGTCTTCCTCAGCACACATTTTTCCGGTTAGGAAGGAAGTTGCTCTTTACCTTTGTATACCAGTAATAGTGTTCCCCATGACAGCTGCCACCACTGTGTACCAGGACAGCATATAAGGCGTAGAGGAGCAGTTCTCCAGCTGTCTGTGATGTGCATGACCAAAGATCCAAGTACTTAGGATATTCCACAACCTACGGAGAGACCAACAAGGCTCAGAAATGATCCTGAAGTTCTTCATGAAATAGCCTTCCAAGACCAGGGGCTAGAGGTGTATAAATACATCTCTGGGGCTTATGAACACTTGGTTTCCCTAAAGCAACATGTAATAGTTTGGACGGTAGGAAACTTCTCAGTATCCTGGGTTCAGTTGGGATAGAGTTAATATTCACAGGAAGCCGGGAGGGGGCTGTGTACGGAAGGGTTAAAAGGTGGAATTTTGGTCCGTGGATGAACACTGAGTAAGAAGTAGATAGCTGAAAAGCACAGTCAGCACAAGAAACAGATGCTTTATTGTCTGTTGTTTGAAATGCTGACCATGGGAATAAGGAAGTTGAGCAATGTTAGGGGAGGACATGCAACAATGGAGGAATACAAGGCACTCTTCACTGGGTGAAAAACTGGCTGGATGGCCAAGCCCAGAGGGTAGTGGCGAATGGGGTGAAATCCAGTTGGTGGTGGGTCACAAGTGGTGTTCCCCAGGGCTCGGTGTTGGGCCCTGTTCTGTTTAATATCTTTATTGATGATTTGGATGAGGGGATTGAGTGCACCCTCAGCAAGTTTGCAGACGACACCGAGTTGGGAGGCAGGGTCGATCTGCTTGAGGGTAGGGAGGCTCTACAAAGAGATCTGGACAGGCTGGATCGATGGGCTGAGGCCAATCGTATGAAGTTCAACAAGGCCAAGTGCCGGGTCCTGCACTTCGGTCACGGCAATCCCATGCAGCGCTACAGGCTTGGGGAAGAGTGGCTGGAAAGCTGCCTGGCAGAGAAAGACCTGGGGGTGCTGGTTGACAGCCAGCTGAACATGAGCCAGCAGTGTGCCCAGGTGGCCAAGAAGGCCAATCGCATCCTAGCCTGTATCAGAAATAGTGTGGCCAGCAGGAACAGGGAGGTGGTTGTTCCCCTGTACTCAGCACTGGTGAGGCCGCACCTTGAGTACTGTGTTCAGTTTTGGGCCCCTCACTGCAGGAAAGACATTGAGTTGCTGGAGTGTGTTCAGAGGAGGGCAACCAAGTTGGTGAGGGGCATGGAGCACAAGTCTTATGAGGAGCGGCTGAGGGAACTGGGGCTGTTTAGTGTAGAAAAGAGGAGGCTGAGGGGAGACCTTATTGCTCTCTACAACTACCTCAAAGGGGGTTGTAGTGAGGTGGGTGTTGGTCTCTTCTGTCAGGTGGCTGGAGATAGGACAAGAGGAAATGGCCTCAAGTTGAGGCAAGGGAGATTTAGGTTAGATATTAGGAAAATTTTTTTTACTGAGAGGGTTGTCAAACATTGGAATGGGCTGCCCAGGGAAGTGGTTGAGTCAAAAAGCGAGTGGACAGGGTACTTCAGGACATGGTTTAGTGGGCATGGTTAACAGTTGGACTCAATGATCTTGAAGGTCTTTTCCAACCTAAATGATTCTATGATTCTAAGGCACAGCATTTTGCTTGCCTTGCAAAAATCCTGTTATTGGTTAGAGCATAGTTGACATGACTGATGGATTATGGTAATATGCTGTCTGTACAAAGCCCATGAACCAATAGAAGGGATGGCTATGGCACGTGCAGCGTGCCTGGCCAGCGGGCGCATGTGCCATAGGCTCCCTATGTTGCAACTGAGGCGTGTTTCGGCACCCATTGGCCACGAGTGTTGACACCCGTTTCTCCGCAAATGTATAAATACCAGGGTTTCCCAAAGAGCAGTGGGCTGGTGTACGGCAAGGTCACCGTTGCCTCCGTGGGGACGCCCACATAAAGCTGACACCTACCGA
>NW_010972953.1:8537200-8538168 GCF_000737465.1 Haliaeetus leucocephalus | reverse complement strand
CCCCAAGAAGACCAGACAAGCTTTCATGTCTCACACAGCCTTACACTATTTTAAGGCTATTCAGTACCATAAGGCCATATTAAAAAAAGGCTGCGTCTCATTATCATGCATTAAGCCTATGTGAAATGATGACTTCTGCTCAATGACACGCAGCACCTTCCCGCAGGATCTAGTACTACTGGGTCGCTAGTAATCATCTTACTTGCTACATTGAAAGCAGTTTTCACCATCCAGCTGCTCCGGTTTCACAAAGTCCTCCAGAGCTGCAGTGACAGAAGAGGCTGCCTGGAGGAGTGAGAAAGGAGAGCAGTGAGCTGCGGGCAATGCCCTTGCCCAAACACTTACTAGGACTTGACAAGAAGACCCAGGTAGCTGATGCTGGGGAAACGCACTGTGAACCCGCAAGCAGTGTCCAGAAGGAGGCAGAAAGAGGGTATGATGCTGAACATTTCCCTCAGGGAACTGTACTCCTGAGGGATTCCCGGGGCTATCAAGAGCTACTTCCCTGTGGCACTGCAGGGTCATCAATAATGAAAACAATACAACCCATCAGCCTGGGAGCCAGATGGGGTGCTGAGGGAGGGCAAAAGGAAGAAGGATGAGAGTACGTCAAGGGTGCAGTGGGGATAATTCGTACTTGTCCAGCTTAAAGCCAGCACCTACAAGGAGACCACTGCCATGGCCTCCCCAGAAGAACTCAGCCCATTCCACTTCTGACCCTCCACCAAGCTCTCTTGTGTTCGCAGTATACGTTTTTAAGTCAACCGCATGGATTCCGGAAAGCTACAGGGGCCTTGGGATGTCTTGAAGCACAGCTATAAACCCTCTTACTTTTATATCCAAAGGGACATCCAGGAAAGCCTCGTAGGAATCGGAAACTGCTTTGCAGCTCAAGCACGTGACTGGAAGGCAAATCAAAATGCTCAGCGACAGGGGAAGTCACTGGCTGTGCCAGTTTCCGTCCTTCA
>NW_010972953.1:8535223-8536105 GCF_000737465.1 Haliaeetus leucocephalus | reverse complement strand
AGCACCCCATTGTGACCAGCCCAGAGGCCCCTTGTATCCTTGGCATAGACTACCTCAGGAGAGGGTACTTCAAGGACCCAAAGGGGTACCAATGGGCTTTTGGTGTAGCCACTGTGAACACAGAGAAGATCAAGCAGCTATCCATCCTGCCTGGCCTCTCAGAAGATCCCTTTGTTGTAGGATTGTTGCAAGTTGAAGAACAGCAGGTGCCAACTGCTACCAGGACAGCGCACCAGCAGCAGTATCACACAAACCGAGACTCCCTGGTTCCCATCCATGAGCCGATTCATCAACTGGAGAGCCAAGGAGTCATCAGCAAGACTCATTCATCTTTTAATAGTCCTATATGGCCAGTGCAAAAGTCTGATGGAGGGTGGAGGTTAACAGTAGACTATCACGGCCTGAATGAAGTGACCCCACCACTGAGCGCTGCTGTAGCAGCCACGTTAGAGCTCCATTATGAACTGGCGCCAAAGGCAGCCAAGTGGTATGCTACAACAGACACTGCCAATGCATTTTTCTCAATTCCTTTGGCAGCAGAGTGCAGGCCACAGTTTGCTTTCACATGGAGAGGTGTCCAATACATCTGGAATTGACTGCCCCAGGGGTGGAAGCACAGCCCTACCATTTGTCACAGACTAATCCAAACTGCACTGGGACAGGGTGATGCCCCTGAACATCTACAATACATAGATGACATCATCGTGTGGGGCAACAAGGCAGAAGAAGTGTTTGAGAAGGGAAAAAGAGTAATTCAGATTCTTCTGAAAGCTGGTTTTGCCATAAAGAAAAGCAAGGTCAAAGGACCTGCACAGGAGATTCAGTTCTTGGAAATAAAATGGCAGGATGGACGCTGTCATGTGCCTACACATGTGGTCAACA
>NW_010972953.1:8533603-8534323 GCF_000737465.1 Haliaeetus leucocephalus | reverse complement strand
ATGTAGATGCTGACATGCCCAAAAGCTGTGCCACTGAAAAACATCGAAACAATGAACAGGTAGACAAGGTTGCCAAAACTGAAGTAGCTCAGGTAGACGTGGACTGGGAACATAAGGGTGAGCTATTTGTAGCTCAATGGGCCCATGAAACACTGGGACATCCAGGGAGAGACGCAACATACAGATGGGCTTATGATAGAGGGGTGGACCTGACCATGGAGGCCATCACACAGGTCATTCATGAATGTGAAATATATGCTGCAATCAAGCAAGCCACAAGAGTACAGTCTCCCTGGAATAGAGGGCGGTGGCTGGGTCTTCAATACTGCGAGGCCTGTAAAGTTGACTATATTAGCCACTGCCACGAACACGCCAAGGCAAGCACTACATACTCGCCATGGTGGAAGCAACTACTGGTTGGCTAGAAACATATCCTGTAAACCATGCTACTGCCTGAAACACCATCTCAGGCCTTGAAAGGCAAATTTTGTGGCAGCATGGTACCCCAGAAAGAACTGAATCAGACAATGGGACTGATTTCCAAAATAACCTCATAAAATCCTGGGCAAAGAAACATGGCACTGAGTGGGTGTATCACCCCCTATCACCCACAAGCATCTGTAAAGATTGAGAGATATAATGGATTATTAAAGACTATGTTGAGAGTGCTGAGCAATGAGGCATGGAAGCAATGGGATACAAATTTAGCAGAAGCCACTT
>NW_010972953.1:8532154-8533324 GCF_000737465.1 Haliaeetus leucocephalus | reverse complement strand
TCCAAGGGTCCTTTAAATGGCGATTTCTTCCAAATGGGGCACAATGTTGGCATGCCTAAAGTAATTTGTTTTACCATACCATCTAGTGATAACTGAGTTGTCCAGGTTCCATCACTTAATGCCCAAACCAAATGTCCTGGACTCTGAATGGCAGATTTTCTGCAACTGAAAAAAGTTCCCCTTTTGGGTATGAATGTTTCAGTCAATTTGAGATCATTTTTAAGTCCTCTACACAAGCAGCCATATTTCAAGGCCGCAGCTAAAGGGGGAATTCTTTCGATTGCTGGGTCTTTAGTACTACAGTTGTAAATTTTCTCACATTTCCACCAAGATACTAGATTTTCTTTTTCCCGCAATGTACTCTTTCTGTCATCTACTGATGGCCAAACCGTGTAAACTGATCCATCCCAAATAAAACACCAAGAAGTTTTGGCCATATATTGAAATTGAGACAGTATGGTCATAGAGCATACTGAATCCCAACTAACCGCCTTTTCTGGCATAGTCTGATTAGTCTCACCACATTTCCATTCCATGATGCTCCGGCTCTCATTGGTTTTAACTCGTACATCATACGAGCACCACCCCATAGGACTACCCACTGTAAATATGTCTCCTATAGAAGAGGCTGGTGTGAAATGATGATTTAATAATTTCAAACAATCTTCTTCTCTGCTCATCCATTTCCATTGTTTTCTGATGACCTTCACCTGTTCAGACCATTGAGTCACTGGCCTTTGTTTACAATAAGTTGTTTTGTTTTTATGTTCCAGGGTGGTTAAATTCATAGTTAGAATTCCCCAAGGAATATATTCCCCTACTGCTCTTGGTATTGGCAAACAAACAGTAATCTGGGTAACATTTTGCAAGCTGGCAAATCCCTTAATCAATCCTAACATCAAATTTTCTTCAGACATTTTTTTAGGAATGCTGATCAATTGTTCTGTTTCTACTTGTCTTTTGTTCCTCATCATCAAATCAGTCCAGGTTCCCACCAACATCATCTGCCGAACTAATATAAAGAGAACAATCACAAACAGATATGAAAAATTAGACATGTTTCAGAGTCAGTTTTAAAGTCTTTGGATCACGGCTAATAATCTTCCATGGACTAGGTGCCTTCTTCACTCGAGTGTAGTGTATCCAAGCATCCGATTCTGCAATCTTAAT
>NW_010972953.1:8531397-8531634 GCF_000737465.1 Haliaeetus leucocephalus | reverse complement strand
GTGTCAGATTTTATTCGACCCATTTGAACCTTTTTCCTGATTACTGGATTATTTTTCAAACATACTTCACATTTTGCAGTTATTATTTTAGCCATTCCTAACATTTTGAGTGATACCACCTGTTTTTGCAAAGAAGTTACTAAGGCTTCTGCTCCCCAGTGGCATTCCTGATGCTTTGTTTGAATTATTTCTCTCATCAGAAAGGGTGGAACTACTACCTGTCCTTTAGGTGTTACC
>NW_010972953.1:8529752-8531107 GCF_000737465.1 Haliaeetus leucocephalus | reverse complement strand
ATGTACCACTCCAAAAGCATATTTTGAGTCTGTCCAGATGTTTACTTTCTTCTTTTCACTTAGTTCTAAAGCTTGAATCAAAGCGATAAGTTCCGCCTTCTGAGCTGAAGTGGTACTTGCCAATGCTCCTGCTTCTATAACTGTGGTATCTGTTGTTACCGCATATCCAGCGTATCGGACTCCTTGCTCCACAAAGCTGCTACCATCTGTATACAATTCCCAGTCCGGTCGCTCCAATGGTACATCCTTCAAATCTTCACGACTGGAATAAACATACTCAATAGCAGCCAAGCAATCATGTTCCAATTGTCCTTCTTCCTGTATGGAGCTTAAAAACACCGCTGGATTTACCAGGTTAGTTGTTTTTAAAATTACATCATCTTGTTGAGTTAATATTACCTGGTACTTCATCATTCTGCTCGGAGATAGCCAGTGTCCCCCCTTTTGTTCTAAAACAGTTTTCACCATGTGTGGGACATAGACTGTTATTGTTTTTCCCAAGGTTATTTTCCGGGCTTCTGGTATGATCATTACTGTTGCAGCCACTGCTCAAAGACAATTTGGCCACCCTTTACTCACTGTGTCTAGTTGTTTGGAGAAGTATCCAACTGGTCGTTTCCAGCTTCCCATCTTCTGGGATAACACACCAAGTGCCAGGCGTTGTCTTTCATGAACAAACAGCTGAAAATCTTTAGTTAAATCAGGAAGGCCTAAAGCAGGTGCAGACATTAAAGCGCGTTTTAACTCTGTAAAGGCCCTTTGCTGTTTTGGACCCCACACAAAAGAAGAGTTCTTTTGGGCCTCATACAACGGTTTAGCTATTAATCCGTAGTTCATGATTCAAAGACGCCCCCCCCCTGCCATTCCCAAGAACGCTCTAAGTTCATGGATATTTTTTGGCTCAGGTATACCACAAATGGTTTCTTTGCGACCTTTTCCCAATTGTCGCTGCCCTTTTGAAATCTCAAAGCCCAGATATATCACAGTCTGACATGCTATTTGGGCTTTCTTCCTGGATACCTTGTACCCATTTAGTCCTAGGAAATTCAAGAGGTCAATGGTTACCTGTATGCAGGTAAATCTTTCTTCTATAGCAATCAGTATGTCATCCACATATTGTAGAAGTAAATGTTCAGGCCTCGGTTTGTCCTGTTTCCAGATTTCAAGCTCTTTTGCCAGCTGGTTTCCAAAAATTGTCGGGCTATTTTTAAATCCTTGGGGTAGTCTTGTCCATGTCAACTGCATCTTTCGCCCAGTTTGTGGATTTTCCCATTCAAAAGCAAACAACTTTCTGCTTTCCTTCTCCAAGGGTATGCAAAAGAAAGCATCTTTCAAATCAAGCACTGTAAACCACT
>NW_010972953.1:8525754-8528668 GCF_000737465.1 Haliaeetus leucocephalus | reverse complement strand
AACTCTGTAAAGGCCCTTTGCTGTTTTGGACCCCACACAAAAGAAGAGTTCTTTTGGGCCTCATACAACGGTTTAGCTATTAATCCGTAGTTCATGATTCAAAGACGACCCCACCCTGCCATTCCCAAGAACGCTCTAAGTTCATGGATATTTTTTGGCTCAGGTATACCACAAATGGTTTCTTTGCGACCTTTTCCCAATTGTCGCTGCCCTTTTGAAATCTCAAAGCCCAGATATATCACAGTCTGACATGCTATTTGGGCTTTCTTCCTGGATACCTTGTACCCATTTAGTCCTAGGAAATTCAAGAGGTCAATGGTTACCTGTATGCAGGTAAATCTTTCTTCTGTAGCAATCAGTATGTCATCCACATATTGTAGAAGTAAATGTTCAGGCCTCCGTTTGTCCTGTTTCCAGATTTCAAGCTCTTTTGCCAGCTGGTTTCCAAAAATTGTCGGGCTATTTTTAAATCCTTGGGGTAGTCTTGTCCATGTCAACTGCATCTTTCGCCCAGTTTGTGGATTTTCCCATTCAAAAGCAAACAACTTTCTGCTTTCCTTCTCCAAGGGTATGCAAAAG
This sequence comes from Haliaeetus leucocephalus, assembly GCF_000737465.1. Classification (NCBI taxonomy): domain Eukaryota; kingdom Metazoa; phylum Chordata; class Aves; order Accipitriformes; family Accipitridae; genus Haliaeetus; species Haliaeetus leucocephalus. The sequence goes on along the minus strand of NW_010972953.1, from coordinate 8,528,089 downwards.
AAAGCATCTTTCAAATCAAGCACTGTAAACCACTGATGAGTCTCCTTTAACGCTGTTAACAACGTATAAGGATTTGCAACCACAGGATATATGTCCTTGGCTATTTGATTCACTGCTCTCAAATCTTGCACTAACCTGTATTCACCCGAGGGTTTTCTGGCTGGTAAAATAGGAGTATTATATTCAGATTCACATTCCTCCAAAATTTTGTACTCTAAAAATTTGTCAATCAATTTCTTCAGCTCCTGCCTAACTTCTGGTTTGATTGGGTATTGTTTAATTTTTACTGTTCCTGCATCTTCTTTTAAATCTATTTTTACAGGCGCTGCTAATTTTGATTTACCAGGAATATCTGTTTCCCATACTGTAGGGATCACTGCAAAATCCACCTGTGGTGGAATTTCCTGCTCCTCCACTTTTTCTTGTATCATCAGGATTTCTCCTGTTTTTGACTCGGGTATTTTCAAAAAGAGTTCTCCTTCCTCAAAAACAATTTATGCATTTAATTTAGATAACAAATCTCTTCCTAACAAGGGTATCGGACATTCTGCTGCATACAAAAATTCATGTGTAATTATTTTATTTCCAAATTTCAAATCCAGAGGTTGCAGGAATGGTCTGTTTTCCTCTTTCCCTGTTGCTCCTATTATATTTGCTGGTTTTGTTCCAATTTTTCCTTTACAAGTATTTAATACCGAAAATGTTGCTCCTGTATCCACTAAAAACTTAACTTCTTTTTCTCCCAGCTTAATTATAACCAGAGGCTCAGCTGGGTTCCCCTCCGGTCCCCTTCATTCATCCAAAACCATCATTCTGGCTACCTCCTTCTGAATATTTCCTCCTGAACACTGCTCATTTTTTAGGACAATCTCTTTTCCAGTGTCCTTCCTCCCTACACAAAGCACACTGATTCACTCCTAAGGGGGTGTTAAAATTCCGATTGCTAAAATTCATAAATCCTCTCCGTCCACAGACACAGACACCTCATCCTCTTCCTCTACCTCGTCCTCTGCCTGCTGTTCCTGTCATTACGGCCAGTAATCTATTTTCTCTGGTTTTCCTTTCCTCTTTTTCCCTGTTATTATATACTTTCCATGCTGCCTCCAACATTTTATTCAGACTCCTTGAATCCTCTCCCTCCAGCTTCTGAAGTTTCTTTCTTATGTCTGGTGCCGATTGTCCCATAAAAATCAAAGCCAACTGTATCTGAGCCTCCTCTGTATCTACCCTTAAATCAGTATATTTTCTGGCAACTTCCTTCAGTCTTTCCAGAAATGCTGAGGGAGATTCAGTCTTATCTTGTCTCACCTCATATAGTTTAGACCAATTCAAAGATTTAGGCATAGCATGTTTAACTCCATATAAAATCCATTTCTGATACCGAGTCAACCTTTCTCTATGTTCCCCGTTATTCGGATCCCACTGCGGATTCCCAGACGGAAAATTCTGCTCTAATGTCCCACTCAGTACAGCCACTTCTGCCTGTGCTTTGCCAGTCTTTAGTACCGTCTGCTTTTCTGTATCATCTAACAAATTATCCAAAATCACCTGTAAATCATTCCAGTCTGGATTCTGTGTTCTAATTATAGTATCCACCACTCTGCCTACTCTCTCAGGATCTTCTCTATATACTCCAGCTGCCTGCTTCCAAGCCATCAAATCCGTAACTGAAAAGGGCACTTTTACATACACCGGCCCATCGTTACCGACTCCCTGCCGCAGGGGAGCTATTGTTTATACCTGCTGTCGGGTCCTTCGAGAAATGGGGGTATGAATTACAACTTCAGACGGTCCTTCCCCCACATCCTCTATTCCACTACTTTCTGGTTCTTCCATCTGTTCTCTATGCTCTCGACCCCAATTTAGTCCTCTCCTGGGAGGGGATATATCTAACTCTGGCCCTTCGTCCTCTTTGGGGACAGTTATTTTCTTTAAGCACTCTTTTCCAACATCACATGCCAAACCACATTTCTTTTCTTTCTTATCAGAAGTCATAGCCATTACCAAATTGTCCCTACTAGTCAGCTTACATTCATTCTGCCAATCCCGTCTCTGTCTTAAATAAAAAATAAATCCACATATGGTATTTCACTCCACTTCCCTTCTCTTCTACAAAACAACATTAACTGCAGAATGGTGTTATAATTCAGTGTCCCATTCACGGGCCACTTTTCCTGATCCTCTAATATATACAGAGGCCACCAATGATTACAGTACTCAATCATCTGACTTTTTCGCAAATCATCATGCAATTCACCCCAATGTGCCAACAAACATCCCAACGGAGATGTTTTTGGTATCTTTCCATCAGTGGATAAATTTCCCATACTCTTAC
>NW_010972953.1:8521464-8521724 GCF_000737465.1 Haliaeetus leucocephalus | reverse complement strand
CAGGGACCCTCGGATCGGTGTTGAATTCTACGACAGGAGCCGACAGAGAGAGGGAGTGGAGAAGGCAGCCGAAACGATCCCTGCTGCCCCGGCAGGATGGCTTGAGTCTCAGCTAAGCTGGGAAGACGAGGAGGCGCGTGCAAGTGAATAGTAGGTTGAATTTCGCCCTGATCAGGTGAGCGGTCAGAGAAGGAGATGGGGTTGGACAAAGAGCAAGAAGTGGTCCTGAAACTCCTTCAACATATTCTCTCTAAGAGAGG
>NW_010972953.1:8520912-8521157 GCF_000737465.1 Haliaeetus leucocephalus | reverse complement strand
TTTGGCTTCCCTGGACCTTGTCCCCCGGCTCCTGGACCCTTGGCTTCTGCTCCACTCCCTGGGACTGCCGATATTAATCGGCCATCTGACAGTTCCCAAGCCTCCCTAACCATACGCTTAAAGGAAACCCTATAGAATCAGGAAGTGAGTAAAAATCCGCCTACGAGAAAACAGCCCCCAGATACCACCGTTCAACATGAACAAATTACACCTAGCATATGCCCTCCGTTGCCTTCGTCTACACC
>NW_010972953.1:8518292-8518688 GCF_000737465.1 Haliaeetus leucocephalus | reverse complement strand
AAAAAGGGGGAATGGTGGGAGATTTCATGGAAAATGGGGGACATTTCTTTGAGCCTGATTATTTAGAGTTAGCATAAGTAGGCCGCAGTTAGCATGAGTGGGCCAGAGTATGTGACAGCTGCAGTATGAACAGACTTTGAACCACCAGAAAAACAACGGACATGAGGAACTTGGACAGTGGAGCAATTAATAAACAAGATAACAGAACTGCAGAGGCAAGAAGGAGCTGCAAGAGCTTTAATGCAATTAAGGAAGCTGTCATTTAGGCTTAGAGCATTTAGCTGTGGGATGGGGACTTATGAGTTGGTTTGTATCTTTGTTAAAAATCAGGGTTTCTTTTATTCTTGTGTATTTTATTAGGTATAATGTTGCTTTTACTGTGTTTAATTAATTGTG
>NW_010972953.1:8517788-8518279 GCF_000737465.1 Haliaeetus leucocephalus | reverse complement strand
TAGGTCACCTTGGTTAATATAACAGGTCAAAATTCTCTGCGCACTGCAACCGCATCATAAAGCCCATGAACCAATAGACAAGATGGCTATGACTTGGGCAGCGTGCCTGGCCAGTGAGCGCATGCGTCATAGATTGCAACCGAGGCGGACTTTTGGCACCCGCTGGCCATGTGTGCTGAAATCCGTTCCTCTGCAAATGTATAAATACCAGGATTTTCCAAAGAGCATGGGGCTGGTGTACGGTCATGTCATCGCTGCCTCCGTGGGGACGCCCACGCAAAGCTGGCACCTACCGATTGCTGGGCTGAGTTCACGGAGCAAGACGGCACAAGAATGTACGGATGGTCCATCTTCCTCACAGTCCTCGGATGGACGTAGTCATGGATACCGCCGCAAGCCAAAGAAAACATCTGGATGACCCTGGCTGACGTGACCGGACAAGATTGCTTATACCTCAGTACAGCAACACCAAGCAATCCCTTTTTCACAGG
>NW_010972953.1:8510562-8516663 GCF_000737465.1 Haliaeetus leucocephalus | reverse complement strand
TGAACCTTAAGGCAGGGACTAGGGGAATAACATTTTTTGTAAGTGAAGATGAGGTTCAAGACCACCTGAGGAATCTGAACATACATAAGTCCATGGGACCTAACGAGATGCATCCTAGAGTCCTGAGGGAACTGGCTGATGTAGTTGCCAGGCCACTCTCCATCATATTTGAAAAGCTGTGGCAGTGAAATGAAGTCCCCAGAAACTGGAAAAAGGGAAACATCACACCCATTTTTAAAAAGGGTAGAAAGGAGGACCCAGGGAACTACCGACCAGGCAGCCTCACCTCCACATCCACTAAGATCATGGAACAGATCCTCCTGGAAGACATGTCGAAACATATGGAAGACAGGGAGGTGACTGAAGACAGCCAACATGGCTTCACCAAGGGCAAATTGTGCCTGACTAATCTAGTGGCTTTCTACAACAGAGTGACTACATCAGTGGACGAGGGAAGAGCTATGGATGTCAGCTACCTGGACTTCTGTAAGGCCTTTGATATGGTCCCACACAACATTCTTGCCACTAAATTGGAGAGATATGGGTTTAATGGATAAATTGTTAGGTGGATAAGGAACTGGCTGAATGGCCACGTCCAAAGAGTTACAGTCAATGGCTCAATGTCCAAGTAGTAAGGAGTGGTGTACCTCAAGGATCTGTACTGGGACAAATATTATTTAATATCTTCATTGGTGGCACAGATAGTGGGATTGAGTGCACACTCAGCAAGTTTGCAGATGACACCAAGCTCAGTGGTGCTGTTGATACGCAAGAGGGAAGGGATGCCATCCGGGGCGACTTTGACAGGCTTGAGGAGTGGGCCCGTGCAAATCTCATGAAGTTCAACAAGGCCAAGTGCAAGATCCTGCACCTGGATCTGGGCAATCCCCAGTATCAGTACAGACTGGGGGATGAATTGAGAGGAGCCCTGCAGAGAAGGACTTAGGGATACCAGCTGACAAAAAATTGGATATGAGCTGGCAATGTGCGCTTGCAGCCCAGAAAGCCAACTGTATCCTGTGCTACATCACAAGAAGCATGGTCAGCAGGTGGAGGGAAGTGACTCTCCCCCGTCTACTCTGCTCTCATGAGACCCCACCTGGAGTACTGTGTCCAGCTCTGGGGTGTCCAGTATGAAACAGACATGGACCTGTCAAAGTGGGGCCAGAGGGGGGACACAAGTACAGAGTACAACCTTCATGCCTGTGGTGCATGAAACACATTAGAACACTTTCTTTGAGCATCGTTTATACTAGAAATGTTACCTGCAGGCTTTTATGGGGTAGAAAAAGTGCAATTGCTTTTTAGACCACTGATTGTTCAGCTCATTGGTCAAAGTAGAAGGGCCTTTCAGTTGTGCCTGGAGGGCAAAAAATTGCTGACAGAAAGACTCAAAGAGAGGGGCAAAGACAGAATGAGAACTAGTCACCCCTCAGGAAAAAGAGCTGAGACTCATACTGCATGCTGTTGCATTTCTGTGGCTCTCCAGGGAATGTGCCACCATTGCTGGCAGGAGCAGCAAAGAAACTGTGCTTCTGTGGCTGCAGATATACAGAAGAAAGGAATGGATGAAAGAAAGAAATGGCAGAGGCAGAAAGCAATCTAAAATGGAAACATCTTTCAAACAAATGGTATTTCATACTTTGGCTTTTCCTGCCTGTAAGAGATGAGTTAGGCGACTTTCCAGCAGTGGGCCACTGGTGTTACTGGATACCTACTGGAATGTCCAACCCTGATGGTAGCTCCCTGCATTGCATACAGATTCCTGACTCTTCAGCTGTACTCCTCTGGCAATGCACAGTCCTGATTTTGACAGACTTTCTTAATGGTTGTGGTACTCTGCATAAGTGAATGTGTGTTTTTCTCCTCATATGACCACATTTTTTCTTCTCTAAAATCTTTTTGAAGCTAAATATCCATGACTGATGACAGAAGCAGAGAACTGAAATACTAGTTGTGGCATAACAGCCTGAAGTTAAAGTGAGCATAATTCTAAAAAGTCTGTAAATTCATACAGGTTTTTCTTGCCACCACCTCATGCCAGTGAAACACGTATGACTAGCTAGGACAAAGACTGCTTTTAGCAGAGCAGAAATAGGGAGGGATGTTGGTTAGACCTCTTGGTTAGACTCACAGATGGGTCTGTCCTTTGGATGAGCAAGAGTTGAGTGGGGGTCCCTTGATTTGACTCACAGGACTGGCCCTTTGCTCTGCTCCCTCTTCAGTACGCACTCACCCCAGACCTGTTAAAGCTTCTGTGACAGACTTGTAGAAAAGGTGGCCACTGAAGCCACATTTTATTTTAATGTAATTTTAAAATTTACTATTAATTCCATTATCTCTCATTAAAAAAAAATCCAACCAATGAAACCTTTTATACCTTTTTATGTATATATATACATATATATATATGTAACTACATTATAAAAAGTGCATGTAAACAAAAAGATTGGGCTTCAGATGGTAACCAGTGGCAAGGAGTTGTTAAATCCCAGGTACCCCTGCGGGACAGAACATGGCTAATGACAATGTCCTGGCCCTAAGGGCCTTTAATGTTTCTCCAGGGTAAAGGGAAAGGTTTATCTTCCAGCTACTTCAATGGCTCTCATACATGTATGTAAGTATAAGCACGTATTTTATCTATCCATACATATGTATGCATTTAAACATGTATAACTAACAAATATGTACAAAGTTGTACAAACACATATAAAATGCATTTATCCCTGTTATATATACGGATGTGCATGTAAACACTCCACTGATCCTCCACCGCCCTCTATGCAATGCCTACCGTTCGCCTCCAGGTGTACTCAGATCCCTATTTTTTCCCTCTGCATGTCTTCAGTGCTCCATCACGCTGCTGGAGGATGAAATGCAGAGACTTCCCTCTGCGCCAGCCTCACATAAACAGGAGTGCAGAACTGAGACACGTGATGAGGGGAGAAGGTTAAAACCATCAGAGAGGAGCGATGGAAAAGAGGCCTTTCTACAAGGATCTTTCCTCCTCCCTCCTTTCCTAATAGCTGCTGGGAGACATACAAGCTTCAAAGTCGTATGTACTGCCTCTCAGGTTGGCTCTTCACTGCAGCTGCTCCATGTAATGGATGTCCTGCAGGATCACACAGTTGGCGACTCTTCCCCAGTGCCTGGGGGTGATGGGCAGGGGAGCTGCCAGCATGCAGAGGGCCTGACAGCAGGCTATGGCAGCCTACAGTTAACAGAGTGTCAGATGTGCTAGGTCAGGTGTGTCTGGCAGGCTGCTGTGGTTCTCTTCTGAGCACGGTGTGAGAGAGAAACCAAGGACTAACACTCCCCAGGGGCCATCACAAGCCTGCCAGCCCTACCAACTGATTTGATGCCCTGGTTGCTCTTTGTCGACTGTGTATCTGCCATGAGGGGTCCATTCCGGCCTCCTCCCACTGCCAGAAGAGGTGTTGGCATTGACAGTGCAGGCCTGGTAGATGTCCCTTGCCCCTTCCAGCTGAGAGGAAGGACAGCAGGACATAGGCAAGCTCAGAGGAGAGGATGACAACCTCTCTGGCCATGCGCTCACCTTCTTGTGCTCCTGGCCCCAGATTCTGTACCAAACTAAAAAAATGGCAGTAGAATGACAGAATAATTCTGATTGGAAAAGACCCCAGGAGGCTTCTAGTCCAAGTTCCTACTCAAACCAGGGTCAGCTATGAGGTCAGGTGAGGCTGTACAGAGCTTTACTCAGTCTTGCCTTAGACATCTCTAAGAGGAGAGACTGCACAAGCTTTTTCAGCACCCTATTCCACTGCTTGACTGTCCTCAGAGTTAAAAAGTTTTTCCTTATATCCATGGCCCCATATAATGTCTTGTGCAAGGAAGGGACTTTCCCAGATTCTGGAAAGGATGAAGGGTGCATTCTGAAGGTGGAACAATAACCCTCCCCCCCAGCAATAGACTTCTCGTACTTAAAGACTGTTGTTCACCCTACCATGCGATCCAGACTGGTATCTAGGAGACACCCTCTCCCAACAAGAAAACTACAGAACCATTTAACTTGTAGGACAATAATGGGGATGTGCAAAAGCTCATGGGCAGATCTGTGGCCCGGGAGCTCCAGGCTCTTGTTTTACATCTCTCCTTTCCAGGACACCTCTTAAGGCCCCGCGGCTTTGGCTTTAAATCTGCAGGGGGATAGTTTTACCATTCCTAACTCATCTCTTAGTTTTCCCCCACCTCTCCAAACATTAAGCATTCCACTTGCTTCGTACCACAAAGCTATGAGCTGAAATCACACAACTTGCTTGCAGGTAGGGAAAGCATCCCAAATGGTTTCATGTCAATTCACCCCAGGTCTTCCTGACTTCTCCACTCCTCTCCCTTTCTCATTTGCCTTGCAGAGGTTGAGCTGGGAAAAAGGCAGGTAATTCTTACCAGATGGACAGAGACATGTTTCCTTCCCGCTGTTCATGCCCAATTAGGTAGAGTATGACAAGGAAAAAGAGAGTTCCCATCTCACTGGAGGGTAGAAACCCCAACCAGATGCTCATAAGCAAGCCAAAGGACCTCCTGACATAAATTCTCAAATCAAAAAAGGAGATAGCACACCTTTGAGCTACCCAGACTAAAACCAAAGGAAAATGTTTTGTTTGTTGGGTTTTGGTTGTGGGTTTGGTTTTTTTTTCCCCTGCAGAAACAGCTAGGACTTCACCTCCCCTCCTTCCTAAGCCACACAAATGAAGGAAGCCAAAATGCCTGTCAGCATATTTCTGGCCTGGGAGCTCCATGCAACTGCATACCATTTCAGCCTCTACTTTGGAGTGGCCTTCATGGATTCCCTTCGCAGTCAGATGTGGTAAAAGCAAGCCTTACTGGCACTGATTACTTCCTGCAAGATTTCACAACTGCTGCTGCTAGGCTTGCCCTCCTGTTTTTTTACCTTGGCAGGTCAACTTGTCAACCAGAGGGCTCTGCAGCAATGCACTGCAGAGCTTCCTGACCCATGGGTGTACCATGTTACTTCATGGGACATGCTGCAAGTTGCAAGTTCTTGGTAGAAGCTATTTACTGTTCTCCTGGTTACCATATTTGGCTGGGCATCAGACCCTCCAGGGCTTTCCTCAAATCATGAATGTTCTGCTTTCAACAATGTGCTCTTAAACAAGAGATTAAAATAAACGCAGCCTAAATTAAAAAAGTTGACTCTCCCCTGTGTCCGTCATTATCTTCAGCGGATTCTTGCTCTGCAATTACCTTTATAACACACGGGTACCTACCTACTGGTGCTAGTTCTGGGACCAGCAGCAGGCTGAAAACTTCCAGCCCCTCCCCGTGACCTTCTCCTAAAGGCCCGGAGGAACACCGGTACCAATATCTACCAGGGTGGTGTCGCGTTTCTGCGTGGTAGCGGGTGAAGAAGCTCCCGGGAAGACGCCCCGCGCAACCCCAATCCACAGACCGCGCGGAGAGCCACGCTCAAGCCACAGCGGGGCTGGCCCGCGCCCGGCCCGCGCTGCCGCCGCGCTCCTCCCCTGCGCTCCCGCGCAGGTCGCCCCTCACCCGGGCCGGGACCGAGGCCGCCCGCGCTGTGCTGCCAGCCCCAGGCCCTGGTGGGCGAGGCGCGCGACCACTGCCGGCGGGAGACGGACGGCCCCGCCCCCTGGTCCCTCCTCCTGGTCCCTCCCCCTCCTCCTCCTCCTCCTCCCCGCAGGAGACCTGCGCGCCTGCGCTGGGCTCCCGTCGCGTCACGTGACCCCGCTCGACGGGAGGGATCCGCTCGCTGCCCCAGAAGGCGGGTCGCGTGGACAGCGACACGCGCGTCGTGTCACGTGATGCTGTCCCAGGACGATGATGTCAGTGGCTACCGGTCACGTGATCCTTGCCTACGCGCAGTGGGGCCGGGTGCAGATGGCGGACGCTGAGGCCGAGGCGGCTCCGCGGCCCGAGATGCAGCGGCTGGTGGCGGCGCTCCGAGCCCGCCTCTGGCAGCTGCAGACGGAGCTGCGTGAGCAGGAGGTGTCGGAGGCTTCGTCCCGCGCCTACTGCCGGGGCTTCTGCCAGGTAGGGGCCGGGCAGGGGTGGGCCGCGGCGCGGGCTGCAGGCAGGGTTGCCGGGGCCGCGGCGGGCCC
>NW_010972953.1:8495731-8510500 GCF_000737465.1 Haliaeetus leucocephalus | reverse complement strand
GCGGGCCTCCGCTCGCTCCTCCGGAGCTGCCGCGGCGCGGCCCGGGGCTCGCAGCGGCGTGCGCCGCTGCCGAGAGGGGACGTGCGCGCCCTGCACGACAGGGTGCCCCCGCGGGCGCTCCGCTGCCAGCCTGGGGCCGGGCCCGTTATACCGAGGGAGCCGATCGCCTTTGGGCCACGGCAGCGCCTCGGGCCTGGACAGCTGGTGGCCCCTGGGAGGTTCCTGGGGCAGGGGGGCGGTCTTGGCTCTGTTCCTAGAACTCTCCTGTTCTGTTCTTTACCTGTCTCGGGATCAAAACTCTGTGTTCCGCCTGGATTGAGATCTGCTGTGGCATAAACAATGCTTGCTGGTTTGCGAAGGCCTGCAGTTCACATAAGTCATGAATGAGCTGCTGTGGTCTGGTGATCTTGCTTGAGTACTTGCTTAATGCAACTTAGGCTAAGCACCAGCAATTTCTGAACAGAGCCACTAACTTCCAGAAGAAGAGCTGAACTTGATTAAAGTCGCAGTGATGGAGATTAAGTTATTCTTAAACTCTTTCAGTGGTTAATTAGTGTTTGCTTCCCGCACAGCATCATTTACTGTGAGCTCTAAGGTTGAATAATTGTTAGGTCGCTGGGTTGGAGAGCCATCCCTGTTGAATCTGAAGAGATTATGGTTTCTAAAATAAAAATAAAAAAAAAATCTGTTTTACAAGCTAGTTTAACCACACCTCTGCTGATACAGCCACTGCGTTTGAATGGTGAGTGGCAAAACTGGATGCCAAATGAGACAAAAAATCCTACTGCTGCGTTACAGTTAAGTGATATTACCCTTCACAGTCTTCCATTTTACATCCACAGGTTGTGTACTTTGCCATATCGTTCTGGGAGAATGTTTAGCTCATTGCTTACCAAAACAAAAGGAGGAGTTTATTTGTTAGGTTTCAAAACTCCTGCTTCTCAAACTGAAGGATGCTGCTGCTGTTGCATACTGCTATGTATGTCCCAAGTTAAGCATAATGTTAAGATCTGTGACCTCACCTTTACATGAGGTCTTTATAATGTCTGTGACTTGCTCCATGTTTCAGGTTTTGCTAAAACTGTTTCCACTGGCATTCATTGCATCAGCACGTTGAAACAAATATTCAGCTAACACTTAGTAGAGGTTGTCAAGATGATCAATATATGTAGATGTCCAGTCACCTGGATTAGATTGGTACAGATAAAGCTTTAGAGGTACTTGATCAGTGGAGTTCGATGGAAGACAGTTCTGTTACCTAAAAAAACCAAACAAACCCTAAATTCTGTCCCACAAAAATGTAGATCTCTTTAGGTCTTTGTGCTGTCTTTGAATGGTAGTCTCGTTTTAGAACACTGTGATAGATAGTACAGATAAAAATGAAAAAGATCTGTCTTGTGTTGCCCTCAGTTTGGGACATTTCTGATTGTCATGACTGTACACCAAGAGATACAGTGGAAAACGTGAAATTGCAAATCTGTTATGCAGCAACTTCAATGGAGTATGAATTTGTGATGTCATTGTGCAGTCAAACCACTGTGGTTAGGATGTAATTTTACATCTTGGTTTCTCCTTCTGACTGGGCATGTTTGTGAATGTTGCACAGTTTGAGTGATAAAACTTAAAAATAACTTAAGGTCTGCCCCTAAGTGAAATTTAAGGAGCTCAACTTAATTTTGTATTAGCATCTTGGAGGGAACCACTGGTATCTTGTTGTAAGCTTATTAAACTACAGCAGAGCATGCCTAGAGAGAAGCTAAATTTAACTGGGCTTAAATACGACCTTGGGAAGCAGTTGCAATGAGGGTAGCTTAAATGTTTTGGGGTAGCAATGGATTTGCCATCCTGTGTGTACATGTGTGGCATGGTCCTGAAAGGTGCTCTGTTTTGCTGTGGAAGTTACCAAGGCTGTTGGGACACAACAAACTGTGAACCAGATCAGTAGTTTTCCTATGCTTTGAGCTGTCTGGATGCTACATTTTACTACATGTGAACTTGTGCTGCCACATGCAGCTTTCCAGTAGCTCTTCTTGAGAGTGATGTCGGATGGCACAATTTCCTTGAAGATCCCTATTTTTGAGCAGGGGAGTAAGATTACTGTCCAGGGTAACACAGCAAAGAAACTCATGAAGCCTAAATAGTGGGTTGATTCTGCAACTTTATATTGTACAAGTGTGAATGCTTTACATATTCACCTTAGGAAAAACACGTCTGTTGGGGAGCTCAATATGTACCCAAACAGCCAACTAGAATGAACGATGTGTGTGTGTTTGAGGGTGTACTATCATAAATATGAAGAACAGTTATCAGTGAAGCAGGGGTTGTAGGACATCAGAGCATCCCATGTGCCAATACCCAGAACCTGTTGGCTTGCTGAAATTATTGAAGGTGACACAGTTGAGGACTGTCAATTGCAATCAGGTATGTTTAAGAAGAGGTGGAAGTTGTTGGTTTTTTTTTTCTTTAATGGAGACTTAAAGCTGTAGTAACAGGTCAGGCAACTTGGACATGTTTAAATTGGTTCTGAGCAAAAAATTGATGCTTCAGAAGAAATGCAGCTAAGCAGGTATTCCAGCATTGCAGGACATGAGAATCTATGCAGTGTTGAGGACCTAGGCTGGTCTGTAGATTACACAGTAGGTGGATGTGTGTGGCCTCTGCTCTTCCCCCACTTGCCAATTAGATGTGTTACTGTTGTCAAAGGAAAGAGGATAGAATAAAGTGTAAGTGGATGTGTGTTAACCAGACTTAAAATGTTTGAATACACTCTTCAGGTAATTAGACTGTAAGGTAGTATTTGCTTATAAAATTGTTACTTGACTGTTCGTTAAGCATGTAGATTATTTAATTCTGACAAGTTAAAAATTATCTAATTTTATCTTGTATATAGACTGCCAGAAAAAGTCTGTAGTGGACTATTAAAACTTATATTGCTTGTGAAATAGCAGAAGGGCTTTTAAGAGCCATTGTAATAACAGTTACTGTGTTTTGCTTGTTTGTCAGTATGCTAATACTAATAGCATAATAATGTTCAAAACTACATATCTTTAAAGTTCAAGCTCTTAATAAGGCTCTTGCCTTGAATCTGTCTTATACACCAAAGCCATCATTGCTCATCTCTTTGGGGAGAAGTTTCTGATAAATCGCTGCTCAACAAATTGCTAATACAGCTGTAGGACTTTGATCTCAATGCTAGGATTGCACTCAAGCAAGGGTAAAGTGTTTTCTAGTAAGTTTAATTAATCTTAGGAAATATTCTACCATGTTTTATGGTTTACACAGACTTGATAGTTTGTGATCTAAGTCTGTGTCAAAAATTGAGTACTAAATTTGCCTTTTTAAATAGATTGGTTTTAATGGATGTATTTTTATAAAAGTGCAGAGCTTTGTATGTTTGTTCTTCTATTTCTGTAGTCACTATAATGATAGCATTACAGTTGGGTTTACTAAACAGATGATTTTATGATAGTCATCAGTTGAGTATCTCTAGGCATTACAGCTTGACAGCCTTAATGCTTCTAATGCCATATATAATTTGAGTTATATTATCAAATCCTTCATTAATCTGTTAGAGAAGCACTTAGACCAGTTAGTTTCTAGTCATTCATAGCTTCTGTTAATGATCTTTGTGCTGTGTTTAAGGATGACTTCTGTAAACTTCCAGTCTTCCCTTCCCACACCCTCCTTATGTCTTTGTTAATATTGTGTGGGTTTTTGGAAAGTTTGTAACTTTCATTCACCTAGGCATTATATTACTGATACTGAGTTCTGAGAGAATAATTTACAAAACGGTCTTGATTTTTACTGATTCTTAGGTGGTATTTTTTATAGATTTTTTCTTTCTTAAATGTCACACATGATTGTGCCAGTCTAGTGGATATCTGCATATTTATTTTTTTTACCCTAGGACTTATATTGTATAGTTAGATCACTGACATAACACCAGATAGTCCACAAAATAGTGTGTAGCTGGCTACTTATTTCTGGCTGTGTTGGAAGTTAGGCTTCGTTTTAGAAGCTTCTGACCATTATAATGACTGCACTTGGCTTTGTAAGCTCATTGTAGGGTCTGTTCAGTAGTGTCCTCCTTCCAGTCATAATCTGATGTGATCATGTGTTTGTTTAAGTTGTTAAAATAAATTGGTTACGAGTCCCAACTTGAAGTGAAGTAATTTGAAGCCTGGTATGACCTGATCATCGTCTTAGGACAAGTTGGCTTGTATTGAATTATAGGGTGGGGCACTCTGAGCTTTTTTTTCATACAGTCTTGGCCCTAAGGGTTCCACAAAGTATAGTCTTTTTCATTGTTTTTTGTTTTCTTCGCAGCTGGCCTTAATCAAGATTGGTACCTTGTTTGGTCTAGGGAGGGTGCAACATGAGAGAGGGATTGTAACTGGTAAGAACACAAGCATAACTGGTCTGGAGTTGTAGGAGGGCATGCATACAGAGAAGGGATGGTGCTTGTGAAGCAAGCTGCTAATAGAGCTAAGGTGTCCTTAGCTCAGTGCCCTGCCTTGCTCTCAATATTACTTTATAACCTGTAGGAAAATAACATGGTAGTGTAGTGAAGTTTTAAAATGGTTGGGAGATACTACTGTCATCCCTATGCTGATTTTTGAAACTTATTTTGATTTCTCTTAAAACTAGCTAGATTTTACATTGCTTCTTCAGTACGGTGTTGGGATAATGTAGGATTGCTATGGTCAAGTAGTAAAATCTAAGGTAATTTTGCATTTGAAAAATGACTACATAACGGTCTGATCTGGGTTTTGTGTTCTCTTCATGTTTGTTGTATGGGTAATGCATATATCTTTCAAATACTACAGCTGGAATAATGTTCTTAACCTTGAACACCTTACCTATTTTTCTGCATTCTCACTAGTAATAAAGATTCCAGTGTTACACACGTGGTTCTGTCTCTGGCAGTTGTACAAAAGAAGCTGAGTGCAGAACTTCTCCCTGGGTTTTTAACTTAACAGTTCACATTTCTGCCGATTGCGTCTAGCTTGCTCCCCAGTAGAAATTCTGATAACTTTATCAAGGGAGAACTTCTGTTGACGAGAAAAGCTACCATTTTTAAATTTCCCTCTGAGTAAAAACTTCTCAGCTTCCACTATTCTTCCACTGTATATGCTTGATATTGCATATTGATACTTGTTTTTTAGACACAAGTACATTATGAGAACTTCTAATGATAACTCATTTTCTTTCAGACACTACTTCAGTATGCTGGCAGTCGGGGTGCATCGGAACATATTTTACCTTTTTTGGAAGTATATCGAATCTCCATCCAAAGCTTTGCTAATGCACGACCTTACTTGACTACAGAATGTGAAGATGTTCTTTTGGTACTTGGCAGGCTAGTGCTGTAAGTTTTAAGTTGGTACATTAATATTTAAAAAATAAAAAAAGGAACTGTACTTCATAAATGAAAGGGCAAGATGTTGAAATAGTGTAATGCTTAATTTGACAACTGTGTTTATGATTTATTATCTAGTAAATGTCTTTAGTACTTTTTTTAATCATACCGCAAAAAGATACTTGAGCATTTTGTTAATTAATGTGAACAAGGCTTTGTTCTTCTGTATTTGGATAATCGTGCAGGTATTAGGAAGGTTCTGTTCTTTCTTAAACATTCTGAAAATTATTAATATTTTCTGTAGAAAAAGCTTAGTGTGATCCTCATTAAACAGAAGCTTTAATATTAGACCATGCATGGATTAATAAACCTGTATCATTTGCTCTGCGGTTGCTGCTTTTGTGTGTCCTTTCCCAAGGTAGTTCTGAACATGTCCCTTTCTGAAAAGGATAAGCTGGTTTGTATTTATGGCAATCTAAGTTGTGCATGTGGGCTGTTGCAATAGGATCGCAAAATAGAGTAGAGTAATTCAGCCTGAGCTCTTTGACAAGTGTTTGTAGACATGACTTAAAGCACAGCAGTTCTTCAAACAAAAGAGAGAACTATTTTACAGTCCATCAGCTAAGTTGGAATAGTAGTTCCTCAAAGAGTGTTTTAAGTGCAAAGCAGCTATTTGTAATTGAAGAGTGTAGCCTGAGGGCTTTCACATACACCGGAGTATAATCAGTTACTAGGCAGAGCCTGAGAAGGATAACTTGATGCCTTGGTCACTCCTTGCTGGTAAGGTTTCATTCTAGGGGGGGAGGGTGAAGATCTAGAACCTTGAATGTAAAGATCATTATAGAATAATAGCAATTCTGTGACAGTTTTTCAGTGGGCTATTTTTTCTTTGTTATTAGTAGCTTACTTGCTTTGTGGGCTGAATTCAAGTGTTCTTTTTGAGAAGGATTTTGCAATGAACTCCTTGGTCAAATGCTTTTTTTGTAACGTACTAACTTGCAATATAAATCAACAGCTCGGAACCATGTATCTCCATATGATGCCTTCAATATTTTTTTTTTTCTTAGAGAAATATGTGAACTAGGAGTGGGTTTTTTTGTTTGGTTGGGTTTTTTTAAACCTTCTGTCAAGAAGGGAAAACGTGAAATCAGGAAGTCTTAACTTCTTAACATGGAAACTGAAGACTTAAACTGCTAAATCATTTACCTGGTATATGATACATATATTTTTGGCAAAATATCTTAATTGCTTCAGCAGACTGTCCCTTTATGGATACAGTATTCTCATCTTCATCATATTATCTTTAATTAGCTTGTGTATTCTGCTGTTTCTTACTTATGTCACTTAAAAAGTTTGTCTTTCACTATCTTTCTATGCAGGTCATCCACACCTGGAGTACTTTCTATATATTTTGCCACTGTTATGTATTTTGGGGCAGGAATCCCAATTCTGTGTCAAAATTGCTTATCAAAATTGCTTTTTCCTTGGGAAAAATTAGAATATTCTGCTTCTGCTAATATGGTTTCTTCCATCTTTTAGTGTAAGGAGTTTGTTTGCTGTTGCTTGTATATTGAGAAAACTTTGTGGTGGAGGACAGTAGAGAGGCTGACTTGCTGGAATCTCCCCTTTTCTTGTTATGATTACATTTGAGAGGAATCTAAAGAATGAGAAAGACGAGTGAGGTTGCAGATAGGGTGAGGTAAATGGCATACCTAACTCAACTCCCCCATGTTTTTCTTCTACATAAGAGGTTCCAAGGGAGGGAGAAAGAAGTTAGAGCAGGGAATTAAAGATAAAAATTAAGTTCCATGAGAGAGGAAGACTATTACCTGGTTAGGGATGTGAAAGTGTACTGTTCCCCTGTAACTGTGATTTTTGGGGAGACAACTTGGTTACCCACAGCTATCGTACACGCTATGTATTTTCAGACTTGAACCCTGATGAGAAATGAAAAGAACAAGCTTCCTCTTTTAAAGCAAAACTGCTCTACTTACTATTGAAATCCTCCTTGCCTTCCAACATCACTTCTGGAGGGGGGGGGGAAAGAACTTCCTCCTCCTGACATCCTTCTCAGCAGGGTGAGCCAGTAAGAGCAAAACTCAATATACTGTGGTTTTCTCTGCCTCCTGACCAGGTCAATTTTGTGTTCACAGTAAATCTGACATGATGTAGAGACTGTGCCCTCCATAAGAAACATGATGCTGATGCAGTGTGAGACCTTGTTGGACCACTGTCTAACCTTAGGATATAAAAGGAAAGCTTGGAGTGGTTGCTCTTGTAGGTTACAGATTTGGCAAATGATTGTGGAGAAACAGGAATGTTCTTCTTGGCCATGGCCATGAAGGGACATAACCTGCTTTGGTCAAGTTGGAACTCAGACTGCTTGTTTCCACAGCCACAAAGCACGACACATTCCCCTCACCCCCCGATATTACTATACCAAACATATTGCATCTATAGAAGAATTAATAAAGAATTAGCCATATCAATGGTGTCTTTCACTGAGATTTGGTTAGCTGGCTATCCTTGCAAACCTTAGGAAGCCCTTGAAGCTGATTGTTCGCTTGAGCTTCTGCCGGTGCTTTTTTTCTGAGGATACTGTAGCGGGGGGGTGGGGGAGGTGTCATTCCTGTTACCATCGGTATGAAAATTTTACTTTCATCTGAAAATAGTTTATATGGTCCTAAGATTAATAGATTAAAGTTTTAAAAGTAGAAAGAATTGTTTCCAGTTCACATTGTGTTTGCTAATAGCTAATATTTGACCGCTTTCTACCTTTTCCCGTTTGCTGTGACAGCACTGGTCTAAAAGGGAGTTTACCATTTCTACATCTTCAAGAAGGTGTTTATATGCTTTTTCAACCATAAAAAGAGAAAGGAGATCTGAATGTCATCTGGTCTAAGTAGCAAAACTGGATTCATCTGATAAGACCAGTGTCGTGGTTTAACCCCAGCCAGCACCCAAGCATCACGCAACTGCTCACTCACTCCCCACCCCCACCCCCCCCCCCAGTGGGATGGGGAGAAAATTGGGAAAAGAAGTAAAACTCGTGGGTTGAGATAAGAACGGTTTAATAGAACAGAAAAGAAGAAACTAATAATGATAAGACTAATAAAATGACAACAGTAGTAATAAAAGGATTGGAATTTACAAATGATGCACAGGGCAATTGCTCACCACCCGCTGACCAACACCCAGCTAGTCCCCAAGCCGCGATTCCCCGCCCCCACTTCCCAGTTCCTATACTAAATGGGATGTCACATGGTATGGAATACACCGTTGGCCAGTTTGGGTCAGGTGCCCTGGCTGTGTCCTGTGCCAGCTTTTTGTGCCCCTCCAGCTTTCTCACTGGCTGGGCATGAGAAGCTGAAAAATCCTTGACTATAGTCTAAACACTACTGAGCAACAACTGAAAACATCAGTGTTATCGCATACTGAACTCAAAACATAGCACTGTACCAGCTACTAGGAAGACGGTTAACTCTATCCCAGCTGAAACCAGGACAACCAGTCTACCTCAAACTTCTTGAGCTGTATCTCACCTACTGGTTGTACCTACTGAGTCTAACACATGTTGCTTCCAGGAACAGTGTGCTTGCTTTCCATAACACCTCTGTGAGGAGGCACGTGGGGCAGTTTGTCTGTCTAACAAAGCATTTCTCAATCTAATAAACTGTTGCAATTTGATTCACTAACTTGCATTTACCACTCTGCTGTCTATCATTAAGAGCTAACTCAAATCTTAGCAAGTGCAGGATAAGTCCTGGCAACAAGTGAACTACTCCTGCTGATCATCCAATGTATAATTAGTAATCTTTTTAATTCTAAGAAGCTTAGGATAAGATTTCTAATACAATCTAAAGATGAACACAATTCTGAAAGCTTTTAAAATTTACTTTTAAAAATTTCTTTCTTGAAATAGTAGTGAATGAGGTGTAAAGTGATTACAGAATAATTGTATGCAAATAATCTGTTGATTTTGGCCTAGAGTTGTTCCTTCCAAAATGAAGAAATTCAAATCTAGGAGACCTTCTCCTAAAAGATATTTTGAAGTTGAGTGTTTCAGATCAATGATTTTTTTAATAATGGAAGCATTCAAGCACCAGTTACAGTTTATTTGCAGAAATTGGTGTTGAAGTTTGGAATTGGCTTTTGTTTAAGTAAGAATTGTGGTGGTACTGGTAGAGTTGGGTAGAAAGGCTTGACTTTATGAAGTGGTCCTGGTATTTTGATTTGTGGTCTTAGCCATGATACCTAAATTCCGTTTAGTTGCATTACAGTAAAGAAATGAGCTTTCAGGGATAGAGGTGCATTTTGAAGTGTTGTATAATAAGGACCAAAAGGAAGAATTAAGCTAAATGGCTATTTCTCCCCCTTGCCAGTAGAGAAGTCTGGCTAGTCTTTATGCAGCTGTGTGTTTGAGTCAATTCTTACACAAAAACTTAGGCAATTGACTTAGAATTCTAACTATTTTTCTGCCAAGGAAATTGTAATTGGAATATCTGGATATTACTTTTGCAGTTGTGCCGTAAGTTGTTTTATGTGGTGGCTATACACCCGGAGCTCCAGATTTCTCATGGAGTAATTTCAAGCTAGAGTGCTTGGTGTTGCAATCCTGAGGAAGACTTAAGGACTCACAACAAAAGAATTTGCGGTTTTTGGTTCAGCTCAGTCCTGTGGTAGCACAACAGATGATAACTCTTGAAGCATAAATTCAGCCTCTTGTCTTCATAGACTGTCATCTCACTCTGTATACACAATGCTTTGAAAATCTACTTTCAGATCTTTTTCACTGTCCAAGTAGCACCTTAAGGGTTAAGTACAGAAAAGTGATTTGTAAAACCTTGCTTTGCCATTTTGTTTAAACCTGGTATTTTATGTAATCAATATCGTATATATATATATATGAAAAAGTAATATTCTAGAAAAAGTATTTGTGGGAATTAAAAGAGTGGAAGTAGATGGGATTGGTTGACTGAAAATGAGGTGTGCATCAAAAGACTTTTCAAAAGCACATTAACCGTGAAGTTTGCAAATGTTTTATTTGATGAAAAGAGTCTCTTTATGACATGCATGAAAATTAGACACGTACCTAGTGGGTTTTTTTGTTGGGTTTGTTTTCTTATGTTAAAATAGTGTTCAGCTGCTGTGAGAATGTTTAAAGTTGGTTTTGATAGTCTAGTAGCAACCACCTGGGTCTAGACATCTGGACTGGTCAATTAACTTGGATTGCCAAGCTTGAGTACAATACAAGGGAGAAGTAAGTCCTGATTATTTTATAATATTGAGACCTATGACAGTTGGAATATCTGGTGATCCTGTTGCCCACTTTTTCATGGATGTAGTAATGATTGAGATTCTAGTGTCTGATAATGTGAATAATTACTGGATGACAGTGATGAAGGCTATTGTATTTTCTGCATAATAGTGTTTAGAGCTTTTGCAGGTCTAAACCTCTATTTAAAGGAACAGGATTGGGTGGTGAAGGCAAACTTCTGAAATGTGAAAAAGGTGGCCAGATGTTAATTCATTATTTGTCCATTTGATCTTGTTTATGTATATTACTGCTGAATCTGGCTAAAAACTGATAAGGCATAGCATTTTGCAGGTAACTGTTCAAAGTATTTATTTATCAAGAGTCAGGAGGAAGGGGGAAAGGAAAGCGATTCTTTTTGGGTACTAAGCAGTTTTGAAACTCATGTTTGCTTTATGGTCATCTCTTCCTTTTCCCTTTCCCCAAGCTCAGCTCTTCTGTCTATGGTAAAACTGAATGTGTTGTCCTGTCATTCTTCTATTTAGTATTTGGGAGTGGAGGTTTTGAAGAAAAAAATAGCATGAGTTGGAACTAACAATGTAGATGTAGCTTATAGCGATTATTCAGTGCATTTATTACATGCAGAGTCTTAGACTAGTTTTCTTTCCTTATATTGCCGTGACTTATGAGAACATTTTTGCTGTGTGTAAATCTTGTGAATCTCTAGACATTGTCATAGTTAACACGTTTAGTTTGATTAGGTCAAATTGTTCTGTGCAGCAGCTGGGGTTTAGGTAATCCATATGTCCCGTACAAGGTTAGATAGCCCCTGTTTGAGAACAATATAGGCAGTAGTCCTGCCATTGCTTTGTCTCCTAGAAAACAGTGATTCTTGTTCTCCAAGACTTTTCCCTGGAATGAGGTGGATATGCTAAATACATACAGTTGCTTCCTTTTTGTTTTTGAAAAGGGATAGCGTTGACCTGATGGTCTAAATGAGGGAATATCAAGTAGGACTTGCTTTCCTCTGCTTCTGTTTTTGGAATATGAACTTATGTATGGAATATATAGGTCTCAAATTTGCTGGGTATTTCAGAGATGTTAAAACTTTCTGAACCCTTCCCACTTTCCTAAATTTTCATTTGGAAAACCTGATACACAGCAGAAATTCACATGCCACTGTGATGGGGCTGACTCATACTAACATTAATTGTTACATCCCATTTTCAACTGTGTCAACAAACTTCCCTAGGTGTGAAATTAAGACTGGGTGACTAGTGTCCTGTTTTTAAGCAGGACCTTGGCTTAATGAAGAAATAAGGGGATGTTCTCCACCTGTGTTGTGTAGATAACTGAGCTACACAAATACAGCAGCTCCCTGAATTAATGAACTGGGAATTTTACAATCTGATCTATTTAAGTCTGACTTTAATCTGAACATCTTTTGTATGCATATCAATGTGGGTGGGGTTTTTTTGCTTTGGTAAGCTCTTGAGCTTGTTGCTGTTTGCACCATAGGTATTTGAATGTTTCCTCTCCCCCCATGCTATCAAAGACTCATAAGCTGTTTCTAGGAATCTATTCTGCAGGTCTGTTTCTGTACTGATGCTCTTCTTGACATCGCTTCTCAGTCTGTTGCTTTTAGGATACTGCTAGGGATCTGTTCTCTAGGTCCATTTCTGTGCTGATGCATGGATCTTCTGTCAAGCTGTTCTTCAGTTTTGTTTTCTTATATATGTCAGATCTGAAACTTTAAGTTAGGTAAAGCTGGCTTTCATTCTCACTCTAGGCAAAGATACCATGCTGGGATCAAATGAGTTTTATTCATAATGGATATTAGGATTCCTTTGTGAGAGGAAAGAGCAGAAATTCTGTAATGCAACGTTCCTGAGCCATGTTGAACAGACTATCTTGGATTATAAGAGTAGCTGCAATCTTATCCTAGCAAGATTGTGCACAGTAAAAAGCACTCTTTCCATGTGATGACTCATTCCTGATTCTAGGGCTGTTTCTGGCCTTTAAGTGATTTGTGCAGTCAAACATGTTTCAATGTTACTGTCATTTCTTATCTGAATGCTAAGTAAAATGTGCCACAGATGATGTTTAATGTAACGACAGAATGTGTTCAGGTAGCTTGCTTACTTGCCTCTTACTTTTCCAGGAGTTGTTTTGAGCTACTGCTTTCAATTCCTGAAAGTGAATTGCCGCATGAGGTGTGGTTAGGATTCCATCAGTCCATACAGGTAAGTGTTCTGAATTTCTTTTTTCCAATTTGCATATTAAAAAAAAAAAAAAGGCAGCTGTTATGCTCCTTTTCTTCTACCCTTGCCCTGAATTCCGCCTGTCCTGTATTGCTGTTATCTAGGCAGCAAGAATTTCTGAGCAGCAAAAGACTAACTGCAAGAGTGATATTGGCAGCCCTAGGCCCAACAGCAGATTTATGACTACATAATCAATGGCAACTGCAGCAAGAGAACTGTAGCAAATCTTGATCTATCTAATGGTTTGTGTGAGAGTAAGACTGAGTTAGATGGAGTGATGTAACAGCTCTGAAGTATTACTTTGAAGGTGACTTAAAAAGCTTTTGTGGAGATCTGAGTGGTAAGTTAGTGTCGATTCCTGATTTGAGAGGGATGAAAATAGTAGGACAGGTCTTTAGTCCAGGTGGTTTCTAGAAGTGTTTCTTCTGAGGTGGTGCTGAAACAAGCTCATAATACTACTACTCCTACACTCAAATGAAGGTGGCTCTTGTAGGCTATGTCGGAGGAAGAGATGTTTTCAAGGTTTTAGTCTGGAGGTAGTACCCAGCTGACTGCAATGACTTGTGTTCTTTGTGGAGCTGAAAGACAGGAGTGGTAGTCTTGCTGTGTTTATACTAATAGACCCTTCCAGGACCAGGGACTGATCTGTTGCTATTGCCTGTTCTGGCTTTAACTGTGACTGATGAAGTTGGAAGCTAGTATCAGTTATAAGTTACTGAAGTAAAGACTTTGGCTGGATGTAGTTGGAAGTAAGTGAACTTAGACCTTGCAGCTGTCCTTGTGCAGACCTTGCCACAAGTCCTTATACCTCTGTGACTGCGGATTTTGTCAGTCTGTGAGGCTTGGCTGCTGCTGCTGCAGTAGCTCTGAAGATGCAGGTGTAGAGGTTCTGAAGGAGTTTCTACTTTTGTTTCACTCGCAGTCAGGGAAATTGCAGGTGCGGAAACTCTTCAGTAGACTGAAGGTGAATAAACCTGGCACTTTATACTGAGAGAAACAGACTAGTAGAGCTTTGTAGTCCTCCTAGTAGTGGTAGGGACAGAGGTGGTCTGTGGCTGGTGACTTCAGGTGTGGACAGACCTCTTTTTTCCTGAAATATCATGGAATACTTACTATCATAGCAACCCTAAAAACAGTTGGGTGTGGCATGTACTTGGTAATAGAAAGAAGTGCAGTAGGTACATTTTAGATCCTATGGTCTTAGTGGTGTCAAAGATGTGTCCTTTATTTTGAGTGCTGGTGCATAAGTCCTGTGACTCCCTTAGTGACTACAGCAGATCATAGTGGCCATTGCAGCAACCCAGAACCAAGTTTGAAGGTATATCAGTTTATTTTGACAATACCCAGCTATGCCATCTATTACACACAGTCTGTAACTATTAGCCATGGTGTTGCAGATGCTAGATCTGTGCTCTCAACCCATTCATTTTTGGGGATGCCACAAATAAGGGTGGTCAGCCACAGGTTCATCTTTTGTGTTAGAGCTGATGGAAGAAGTTGAAACTTACTGTTTACAAGGTAGCCCTTAAATTCACTAATCTGGTCTTCCTTGGCCAAGGAGTGAATCATAGAATACCAGGTTGGAAAGGACTTCAAGGATCATCTGGTCCAACCTTTCTTGGCAAAAACACAGTCTAGACAAGATGGCTCAGCACTCTGTCCAGCTGAATCTTAGAAGTGTCCAACGTTGGTGTCGTGGTTTAACCCCAGCCAGCAACTAAGCACCATGCAGCTGCTCACTCACTTCCCCCCCCCACCCAGTGGGATGGGGGAGAAAATCAGGAAAAGAAGTAAAACTCCTGGGTTGAGATAAGAACGATTTAATAGAACAGAAAAGAAGAAACTAATAATGATAATGATAACACTAATAAAATGACAACAGTAGTAATAAAAGG
>NW_010972953.1:8446778-8495479 GCF_000737465.1 Haliaeetus leucocephalus | reverse complement strand
ACTTTTTGAAACTGGCTTCCAGGTTTAGCACTTATCTAATGCTCCCCGTAGTTCAGATAGTAAAAGATTTGGGCAAAGCTTATTAAACATGGTAGTACTCTGAAACCTTACTGTTTGTGGACTTCTACAAACAGGTGCTTCTAATGAGATTTTGAAGTAGCACTCTTGCAGAAATAAGAGAATGAGAACATTTGTACCCTGCCCTGAAATACAGTAGGAACCTACTTGTCATCAGAGGAGGAGTATGCAGTCATACAGAGGGCAATATAGACTTTTAGACAGGAATCATTCATAGGCTCTCATGAGAGGGCTTGTAAGTTTAAAGCCTGTGACCATGTTAATGTGCCGGCAAATCCAGGCAAATCCTGTAGAAAAGTACTGCAAATTTATATTTTAGCACATATCCCAGATTGACGGATGTGAATGTGCTTATTCCTTTCCTAACAAAAGGAGTGAGTGTGGCTGATGAGGAATATAACTCCAAATGTAACTAGTGGTTGCAGCAAATGTGGGACAGAGGTATTCTTTCAGATCTACCTACAGTAGTTGTTGCTCTGTAACAGTCTGCACAGGTAGTGAGAGTCAGTGAAACTTTAAATAAATTTTCATCCCAGGACTGAAAAAAGTAAGGGCTTGCATTTCAGAGAAGCAAGGTGTAGGGACTGTTCTAAAGCTAAAAATGGAGTGTCACTGATGTCCAGATACAAAATGCTATCAAAAGCTTTCTTTGGTGTCTGAACCTGTTTGTTCTTTCATCTTAAATAGCAGTAGTTATGCCCTGCAGTCCCCCATGTGTCCAGTTTTCCTTATCTCTAAGCAAGACCAGAAGCAGCCTGTGCAAAATGAAAACAAGATGTGAGATTGTATGGCAAGGAGTCTCAGCACAGATTTTATACAGTGGCAGCAGGCGAAAGGATGTGGACACAGGTGGGGAAATGCTGTAAAATATGAGTGAAAGGATTGCGGCAGAATTACAACAGGGCCCTTGGTACAGGTAAACTCAATTAATCTAGGGGAGGAACTCATTGGCGAGGTACTGTGGGGATAGATGTAATCTGACCAGTTGAGGAAGGTAAAACAGTGCATTCAAAGATGGCTTTAGTGGGAGTAAAGATGTATTGTCACAGGAATTGAATATGGATTGCAGAACAGGGTTCCCTTCAAGCCTTACAAAGAGCATGAATGCTTTCTTTAGAAAAGTTGTGTATTGAGGGTGGGCATAAAAACAACAACTTTTGTGACACTGTAGTAGTTGCTGATCGCTTTAAATTGTCAGGACTGAAAAATCCAGGTATCTTTAGTAAACTGTTCCAGGGATTGTATTTTCTCTTTAACTTTGTCCATAGGCTCTTACTATATTACCCTTTCCTGACTTTGTTTAGAATGAAGTCCTTTGTGTCCCTCTATTCAGGACCTGTTTATGGTGTTATCCTAACTTCTCCTGGAGAAACTGGCTGCTCATGGCTTACGCTTCGCTAGGTAAAAAACTGGCTGGATGGCCGGTGCCAAAGAGTGGTCGTGAATGGAGTTAAATCCAGTTGGTGGCTGGTCACAAGTGGTGTTCCCCAGGGCTCAGTATTGGGGCCAGTTCTGTTTAATATCTATCAGTGATCTGGATGAGGGGATCAGTAAGTTTGTAGACAACACCAAGTTGGGCAGGAGTGTTGATCTGCTTTAGGATAGAAAGGCTCTACAGAGGAATCTGGAGAGGCTGGGTCAATGGGCCAAGGCCAGTTGTATGAGGTTCAACAAGGCTCAGCGCTGGGTCCTGCATTTGGGTCACAACAACCCCGTGCAACACTACAGCCTTGGGGAAGAGTGGCTGGAAGGCTGACTGGTGGAAAAGGGCCTGGGGGTGTTGGTCGACAGCCAGCTGAATATGAGCCAGCAGTGTGCCCAGGTGGCCAAGAAGGCCAATAGCATCCTGGCTTGTATCAGAAGGTGTGTGGCCAGCAGGACTAGGAAAGTGTTTGTCCCCATGCACTCAGAACTGATGAGGCTGTACCTTGAATACTGTGTTCAGTTTTGGGCCCCTCACTACAGGATAGACATTGAGATGCTGGAGTGTTCCCAAAGAAGGGCAACGAAGCTGGTGAAGGGTCTGCAGAAGAAAGTCCTTTGAGGAGCAGCTGAGGGAACTGGGGTTGTTTAGCCTGGAGAAAAGGAGGCTGAGGGTAGACCTTATCGTGCTCTACAACTACTTGAAAGGAGGTTGTAGTGAGGTGGGTATCAGTCTCTTCTCCAAAGCAACTAGTGATAGGACGAGAGGCAATGGCCTCAAGTTGTGCCAGGGGAGGTGTACATTGGATACTAGGAAAAATTTCTTCACCAAAAGGGTTGTCAAGCATTGGAACAGGCTGCCCAAGGAAGTAGTTGTGTCACCATCCCTGGAGGTATTTCAAAGATGTGTGGATGTGGTGCTTAGGGGCATGGTTTAGTGGTGGGCTTCGCAGTGCTAGGTTTATGGTTGGACTTGATCTTAAAGGTCTTTTCCAACCTAAATGATTCTATGATACAGTTAAATTTTGCATTAGATGTCTTCAAAGACTTTTGAAGTATTCGTAGCAGATTTTCATAAATATTTCCATTAATATTAGCCTTATATTCTTCAGTAGGTCCAATAAGGAAAGGTTCAGCTAAGCGTCTAGAATAGAATTGGAGTGTGTTTACAGTAGTTAGTTATTTATGCTACATACATTGATGAGTTTACTATTTGGTATTTCAATATTGATACCCTGAATCTCAAACACAGTGCTGACTCAGCAAATTGGTTGGCTTGTATAATAGGCCCCTTCTTTCTCACCTTCTAAGGTGGTTCTTTCCAGCCCTTAATGCAAAGGTGCTGAAATGTGAATGATCCTCATAACTGAACTGGGTTCTGCTAGGTCTGTACTGCATCCTGAAGCCCTCAGATTAGGGAAGAGTTGCTGTTGGGAAAACATTGTTTACACTGGATATCTGGATTGCGGAATGTCATAAACTGAGGGATAGCAGTCTTTTCAGCAGTAGTACCTCACCCTTGTCCAAGTTGTATGATAATTTTTTATCAGCTACATCATTCCGGCATTGGCAGCAGATAAATGGTCTGTTCTGTCTTTGAGGCAGTGGCTTCTGGCTCCTCAGAACATGCAACTCAGTAGCAGAGGGACTTGGGATAAGTATCACTAAGAGGGAACAAATCTTAACTAGTATAATGTGCCATTACAAAATCTGCTTGTGTGGTCTTTGGAACTTGCTGGTTGGCAAGTGCTTGCTGGGGCTAGGATGGGTGTAACGCATAGAGAGGGTGAGTTCATACAACCAGGAGTTGGTGTTTCCCTTTCTTTGCCTTTCAGAGCTGAAAATCCTGTTTGTAGTTTATTCTTCTTCATGATAAATATCTCTTGAGTTGCTGGAACAGATATTTGGGTGACACCGCTGTATGTAATATGTGCTGAGAGCTCTCTGTGGCTTCCTAAAGCTGTGTCTCTTGCGGTACGCTTAAGTACAGTAAAGCATTGGTAATTTAAGAGGTGATTCTTTGTCTCACGTTTGTTAAACTATTTCTCAACGCTAAGAGCTGGGAATGTCTGAGTTGTATGCTTTTATTCAAATGATGCCAGGAAATGGCATAAATTCTCAAGACTTGCAGTAAAATTGATAAGTTTTTATTGATTATTAATGCTTTGTTGAAGCTCTTTGTGAAGAATCTGAACATACAAATGATGCCATCAAAGGAAATGTAGGCCAATTACCAAAGGTCTTCTGATAATGAGAACTCTTCTGATTCAGCTGTTGTTTTTCTTCAAGAAAACCTGCAGTTTCAAAGATGTGGTATTCTTTCTCCTCTTACAAGTTGTAACTGTGAAGAACCTGGCACTTCTTGCCTCTATTTGATACAAACTGATTGGAAGGGCCTTGCTATTCTGCTCCAACTTTTTTACGAGGCATAACACATGCTGAATGCCTTTGAAAAACACTGTAGCTCAGTAAAGCTCATTGAGTTCAGTCTTCCAGGTGAAATGCAAAGTCATAGGTTGTTAAATGCTGATGGGTTTTTGGACTTAGTCTTTGACCTAACCTATGACCTACACTTGAGACTGATACAGGTTAAAGCTGTAATGTTAATATATGGGAGGGGAATGCACAATGGATGCTCTAGCAACCTATTATATTGAAAAGACTTAATGCATGGTGCTGCACAGTTGAGAGAGGTCAAAAGTAGAGGTTGTCAAAATGGGCTTGCATTTATTTTGTGGATAAGATACAGTATCCCTTCTACCTGCACATCCATAATTGTTTTCTTAATCACCCAAGTCGGAGGATAAAATTATATACATAGGCTTCCTATATGATCATAACTGCCACTTATGGAAACTCTGGACTGTGGTTGCATACTTCATAGATATAAATTTAGATCAGTTTGTTGTTTTCCGCTGACAGTTTTAAAGCTGTCCGGAGGCTATAACTTGAGCATCTTTTGGCAGCAGCAGAGTCTGTCATTCACCTGCCTGATTCTACTGGCATGCCATTTAGCTGTGTGTAAAGTGGGGAATTGATCATGCTTTAATTTTTAAAAACAAAACAAAAAAAACCCCCACTCCTCCCCTGAGGCTCTTTCTGCTGAATTTGGTTTCCTGATCCAGCTTGCACAGGAAGGAAAGACTCGAGAGGAGGAACAGCTGTGTGAACATAAGGATTGCTTAAGTGATGTTTTCAGATGCTTAAATACAGCCTGAAACCTTTGTGTGTTGTAGCTCATGTATTAGTCTCTCAATGCTGTTAGTTAAGAGCAGTTTGAGCTCTGGATAAGAAAATACAAAGTCACTTGCATCTTCAGGGTACAGCTGTGACACTCCCTTTTTTTTTTTTTCCTTTGATTTTGTGAGTAATATTTCAGGCTCAAGGCCAGAAATCATAAACATCATACTTGGCTATCTTTGCATCTGCAAATTAGCACCAACTCTTCTACTGATATCAACAACTGATTTTGAGGTGGTCTCGGCGATAGCTCACTTGCTAGTTTTACTTTATAATCATTTTTAGAAGTAGCTTAGTCTTTAATAATTGATTTTTATCTAAAAATAAAATCAACATTGCCACAATATTTACAGAAAATCTTAGGTATTGCTAAGGAAGATGAGATGGTAAAGCTATCAAAACTGCTTGATTGTTGCATTCAGCTATGAGGATTTTAACTTCTGTGCTCCTTAGAAGGTGGAAGTCTGTACTATAGTTCTGTGTTTGGAAATAACTCCTAATGTGTACTTTTTCACTTACTTCTGATGTTAGTTTGGTTTTGTTCTTGCAGTCGGAGAAGAACTAGTGTAGGGCAGAAGCACTGACTCCCACTAAATGTGCTTTCAGTATGTGTAGTAAATGCATTGAATATGCAGCCCTCTGAAAGTGTATTTTGGAAGAGTCATGAGGTAGCTGGAGCCGGAAGGTAGCTCAAGTTATCTGATCCACCTCTTCACTCAGAATAAGGGCTATCTTGAATCAGGTTGCTTAGGGTCCTGCCCCACCAAGCTTTAAGTGCCTCTAAGGAGATTGCACAAACTTTGGGTAGTCCTTTCGAAGCGGCAGTATTTAAACATTGATACACTTCCCACACACACACTTTACAGAATTTCCCTTTATGTGACTTGTCTATTGACTTACTCAACTAGACAGAAAGAAGAGTCCAGCTCCAACTACCTACTGGGGAGTATAGTGAAGATAGACAGCTCTAAAATTTCCCTCTTCACCCTCTCTTCCTAAGGTTGTATAGGCCCTCTGGTGGCCTTTCCTGGACTTGCTCCACTGTGGCAAAGGAGTTGTACAGGACAGCCACAAACTGAGTGTTGTACTGCAGTGGAGTCTCAAAAGTACCAGACAGAGGGGAATAAACACTTCACCAACCTCATGGTTATGCTCTGTTTGAAACTGTTCAGCATAGTTTGCCTTGTTTGCAGTAAGGGCTCACTGCTGACCTACACTTGAATTACAGACCCTAGAGGCCTGTTGTGCCAAACTGGAATGTCGCCAGCTGGTCACCAGCCGCTACTGATAGCTAGGGTTCTGCCAGGTGCAGCACTTTGCATTTGCCTGTGTTGAACATAAATGAGTCCCTGTCAGTGATGTTTGTGTGGCCTTTTGAATGTCTTTCTGAATGGCAGCCCTGCACTCCAGTGTCAGCTGCTCTCCAAGTTCTGTATGAGCTGTGGACTATGAGAACATGCTTTGTCCCATTATTCAGACAATTAATAAAGATGTTAAAAGTATCAGCTCAGTGTTGACCCCTGAGAAGTGCTACTAGGAGGCAGCTGCCAGCTGGTTTTTGTACAGTTGGTCACAAGCCTTCTGAGCCTGGCAGTTGAGCTGATTTTTCCACCTGCATTATGGTCCACTTCTCCATATTTTTAACCATTTGGTTTTAAAGATACTATGGGAGAATGTCAGAAGCCTTGCTAAGTCTGACTACTCTAATATCATCTGTAGCCTGTTATCACAGAAGGTAGTCAGGTTGATGAAATGTGACTTGTGCTTGGCAAATCCTGGCTGTCTACAGTCACATTTTTGTTCTTCAGGTGCCTGGATGTGGTTTCCAGGAGAATTTGCCCTGTAGTCTTTCTGGGGACAGGTTACGCTGACTGGCCTGTAGTTCCTCTAGGTCTCCTCCTCTTGGTCTTGAAAATGGGCATGGTGGTTTCTTCCAGTCACCAGGAACCTTCCCCCAGTGGCCATGACCTTTCAGAGCTAGTATAGGTCTTGCAGTGACATCCATGGTCTCCATTGACACCCTTGGTTTCTGTTTGGTACCATGGATGCCAACATGATTGTCTTAACATTTCATCTGTTGTGCTGCTTCATGCCCCTTCACTGCCCCCAACTCTGCCACTAGTCATAGGGACCATCAAGGCCAGAGTGCAGACCTTAACAGTAAAACTTGAGGCAAAGTTCTCAGTGTGCCTTAGCTTCTTCGGTGTCCTATGTTACTTGATGTCCTGTAATAGTGGGCTGTTCTCACACTTTCCTTGGCCTTTCTTTTGCTTTCAGTCTTATATTTTCCTCAGCAAAGTAAAGAAGACCGGGTGGGTGCTCCTGTCCTTCAGCTTGGCCCCCAGAGCCTTCTATTTACTCTGGATGTGCAGTGTGATTGTCGTCCAGGTGTGTGAGCAGCAAGTGGTGATGGTCTGAGGACAAGCCTTGGCAGATTCTAACAATATCCCAGATCCAAGTCCCTGTCAAGCACCAAACCTTGTGAGACATGAAGTCTGATTAGCAGCTGAAAGTGGCAAATGCTTACATAGGATTTTAACAATGACAACTGCTTTGTTTCCTTCCACCTTTCCCATCTTGCCTATTACATTAAAGTCTGGTTATAGCTGGAAATCCTGTTTATTTAAAGGTTAGTCAGGACATCATGTTACTTCAATGTCATGAGTAGTGTAGGAAGAAGATTAGCCTAGCTATGGAGCACAGTAATACCAGTTTCTGGAATCAGGAATACATTTTGTGCTGTCTTACCAGCTTACACAGAAACATACAAAATATGCTTTACTTTTCCTTGAGTTCCCTGTGCTGCTTGTGACAACAAGACCTCCTACAGATACTTAACACCTGCGTTGCAGAACACCACCTGGTGTTCTTGCTTACCCTTTAAAATTTCACAATTCATTGTGTGCTAGATGAGCAAGCAGGAAGGTGGTTGCTATAATGAGCTTTGTAGGAGTATATGCATCTTTCTGTGGTCCCCTTTTGATTGCTGAAATTTTTACTTGGTACTTGCTGGGAATTATTTTCTTCTAAAATTGCCTGTGTTCTCAGTTTAGTGAAGGAATGCCCCAAAGTCACCCAGATACATAAACTCCTAGAAGAGCCCCATAACACTTAA
Organism: Haliaeetus leucocephalus; assembly: GCF_000737465.1. NCBI lineage: Eukaryota > Metazoa > Chordata > Aves > Accipitriformes > Accipitridae > Haliaeetus > Haliaeetus leucocephalus. Next base: position 8,487,624 of record NW_010972953.1, on the reverse strand, counting down.
TTTCATATGCTAGAGACTGACAAGACTATCCAGGGGATGAATGGATCCATATAAACTTGCCACTAGTGGTAAGTGGTGTTCTTCAGTGGTGAAGACTTCAGTGGTGAAGTAATACTCAAGTTTATTCTGTATAGTACACAAGTATGCTATGATATACTTGGAGCGGATACGCGTAATCAGGGAGTGAGGAGGGAAGAACCCTGTGTTAGCTATACCTCACTTTAATTTGGGATTTACTAAGTAGCATGTCTGATAGTATAGTTTCATAGTTATTCGAGAGGAGTCCTTTAAGAAACTTCTGAGACTATTACTTACGACAGCTATGGATCAATGTAAATGAAACCTTCACTGCAAGGATATAATTTTCCCCTTGTGAATCTTTTGCTGGGAATAAAGCTTCACTCCTTAGTGGGTAGATGCTTCGCCCAAGAGTTAAATCCAGGTTCTCTCGTGCAGAGATTTATGGAGTGCAGTTTGCTGCAGTATTAGAAAGGACATATATAGTTACATCAGAACACTGAAGTTGGTCTGAAATTAGCATCTGATACCTGATGCTGAACATCGATATCTAATTTATTAAAGGGCATCTAATCATTAAATGCAAAGATGCCTTTTACTATGAATGGTTAATGGGAAAGTCTTGGGTATTTTCATAGTAGATTCACTTGGTTATAGAAGGTAACTCAGGAACTCAAAAAACACATGTGTTGCAATGTGGAATGCAGTTTGTTGCTGTCTTTTGACAGCCCATGATACAAGGCTCTTTGGTTACTCTGATATTCCCAGTGGTCATAGCATTAGCCCCATTTAATTCTGGTAATTCAGAACATGGAATTGATAATGATATATATAGAGGATACAACAGAGGCTATCGAAAGCAAACCTGGGGTTAATAATAGTGTTAGAAATACTGCCAACTTAAAACACAGCTCACTAGAACTAGGGGACGTTGTCACATATCAAACTAATTCTTAAACTTAAAATGTGTTGTGACTGATATGAGAATCATTTTTACTGTACATGTAGCCATAAATTGCCTACAGTTAGTTGGCTTCAATTTGTCAGCGTTAGGGAATCCTGCATGGTGATACTTTAATTTTTTCAGTGCAAGTCACCCTAGATTGGTTTTCCTGCTGAGGACATCAAGTGCTGGAATCTGCTTCCAGTTGCTTTTTCTTCTGTGTTAGACTCTCACCTTCTTTCCCTGTGTAACGTCTCTTTTTTTTTTTTTTTCTTCTCTCCTTCACTCCCCAGATTTCCAGAATTAAAAGTGGTGGGGCCTTGATCACTCTGAATGTTGTGCTATGTATACAGGTTTGGTGGATGAACTTCCGCTGGAGACCTGTTCGGTGTGAAGGGTCTCTGGGTCAGCCTTCACAACATCAAAACTGTCAGGATTGGAAATCCCTGTATCTTAGAGTAAATGCACTGGACATGGATTAGTTTCTAAGGAAATGGTGTATCTGTATCCAGTAGAAGGATGCTTTCATCTTATTAAAGGAAATTATTCATCATCCAGTTTGGTGTAGATTGTGAGTGTTGTACAGCAGTCTCTGCTGTGTATGTTGTGCTTCGCTTTTTCTTTCTTAAGTTTCCTGAGGCTTGTTGCATCTCTAAGCACCAGGAAACCTGCCTCTTCATATGACCCCAACCTCACCCTTTTGGTAGTTGAGAGTCCTTTCTGAGTCTCTCCCATTGTACTGCTTTCTATGTAGCTTAAGGGTCTTTCCACACACAACTTTCCTCAGACTAGTGAGCGATGGCTTTGATAATTCTCAGAGAAGTGAATTGACTTGGCTCATCTCACTGGTGTTAACACTAAATGTAAAATTTTACACTGTTGGCATTTTGTTACTCATTTTGAAATCTATTTAGTCTTCATTCTGGTTTCTTAGATGACACTAAATACTTTGATGCAAAATCATCCTTTGTCTTTTATAAAATAATTTTGTGATTTTATTTATATGTATGTGTGTACACGGTGAAACAAAAGTTGCAGAAGTTACAACTGCAGAATGGGGTTTTTAAGTTAAGCCATTTCACTTAACTTTCAGTACTTAGAAATTGGGAAGTTTTGCTGTAGGATTAGAAAAGGATGTTGTACTGTTAAAATCCCAATACAAACATGTCAAAACAGTAATAACTTAGAAGAATGGTGTGAAACTATTAGAATACAGTCAAATATTAGGATAGATAACGTGAAATTACATTGGTTTAATTTTTAGGAAAGACTTAATGACTTTTTTTTTCTTTTTTTTTTTCATTTTGTAGGATTCACATGATGCTTTACTGGAATTTGGGAATAACAACCTCCAAATATTGGTGGATATCACAAGGGAAGGAGTATGGAAAAATCCTGTTCTTCTTAAAATTCTATCCCAGCAACCAGTAGAAACTGAGGAAGGTAAGAATCTGATTTTAGAGATGATATGTGGTTATTAAATTACTTGGTGCAGTTTTGGTGGGGAACCAGTGATTTGAAGCCAGAAGAGAGTTGTATTTTAAATTGCATTGTGCAGTAGTATTTGTATGTTGCTAAATGATATTTATGATGAGACTGTCTCACTGGCACTCTGAATAATGTGTCCTTGCTAATGCATCTCTGCTTGGGCTATACTATCCATCAGTTTGCATATTTTGAAACTCCATTTTTAAAAAGAATTATTTCTTTTTCCATCATAAAAATATGGAAATTGCTTCCTGAGGAGGTTTGTTCTTCATAATTCTGTGCTTTTAAATGTTTTCTTGAGTGCTTCACAGGGAGGAATTGTGTGTGTCCACACCTTTCAGAGGCATTAAAAGATGCATGTGGAGTGGTGACATGAGTGTGGAGGTTTCCCTTTATTAAGCTCTGGGCTGGGAAGGTCATTGTGTTTAGACTACGGAAATAAGATCTTTAATCAGAAAATGTTGGGAGATGAGGGAGAAGGAGCTTTTATCATCACTTTATATAATTTTTGAATGTCTTCTTTTAAAGTCTCTTCTTTTACTCACTGAATTTTTTTTCAGATCTATTAGTCATACCATTACATACTTCCAGGTATTCCTTTTAACTGTTCTGTTAACAGTACATGAGACCGCAGTTAATCTCAGTGGTGATCTAAAGTTAAAAATAATATAGAGGAGGAGAAAAGCTTAAAATATTCTCTTAAAAATTAAAGGAGCACAAAAAGGGATTTTAAGTCAAGGTTACTTCCATAGCAGAATCCTTCTTTCTGGCTTTGGGTAGCCTCTCTTTGAGTTGTGTAAGTTGGTATTTTTTAATAAATAAATGACAAACATGTTAAGGTTATTGAGAGGATATGTTGCTTCCCTGTGCTAGAAATCCTTAAAAAAAAAAAAAAAGCAGCCAAGGGTGAACTACAGTCTTTGCTAGCATTCACTTCAGAAACATTTGAACTGCAAACAGCATTTAGTCCCATCTCCAACACGTCTTGAAAAGAATTGCATTCCCTACTAACATCCTGTCTTGGAGTCTTTCATTTATAGTATTGTTAGGTATCCAGTTGCATGGTTGCTGTTCTTAGTATATTTCTACTCAAAAGGACTTGCATTTCAAAATTGGTCCATATTACTGAAAACCTTCAGTTCTGAGTGGTATCCCAGTGAGGGCTAATGGGTAGCTAGCTTTGCCAACTCCCTTTATCTGTGGCAAGCCAAGAGCTGTTCTGGAGGACTGATGTGAATTCTAGTAGGAGTGATTTCCTCATATGTATCTGTGTGAACTCCATTATAGATGAATTTGTGTCTTACACACGTGACTGGTTTTATCAATGGCTATATTACTAAATGCTGCTACACTTCTTCGTTCCTGTGCAGGAGGACCTTGACATGGTTCAGACTACCTCTTGACTTCGGCAGTAATAAGATAGAACTAGTTTGTTCAGTCCTTTGGCTTTTAATTTGAGTTGAAGTTTCTGCTGACAAACCAATTGACATACCTCTGACCATGTTGAATTGGGCTTAGTGTAGGTTCCTGTTTCTGAGGTCACTTGACAACCCTGAAACTATTGATTTCTTAGTGTTCTTTATTTCATACATATTTGTCTGTTCAGCTAGATCTGAATATATGCCCAGAAGAGTTGTCCTCACTGGTGTTTCTTTCATGCAATGCAAGCAGAGGCAACAGGACACTCGTTGGAACTCTTCCGGGAATTTTGTAACCACACAAGTGCATTCTCATATAGTCTGGAGTAGTTCGGAATCCCTTGTTAGACCAGTCTGTCAAAGGAAGGTTTCTCAAGTAAATCGTAAAGTAAAGAGTTAGACATTTTAAATAAAGGGCAGTTCTAAGAAGCCAAATATCTGCCTAAAATGTCACTTCTTACCGAGTGTCTTGCTTTTGTGGCAATCTTGGAAACCTTGGTTTGGTTTGGTTTTTTGCTTGCTTTCAGGGTATCGAAGAGCAGATAAACAGAGAAAAGTGTCATTCTTGTGGCCTGTTGACATGCAACATAGCTGCTTAGACATATCTAACAGATCTTTCTACAAGCTTTCCAAGCTATATGAATGTGTTGTCTTAGCACCCAAGCAAGATGTTTTAGATATTGGTTGAGTGCTTTCAACTGACAGTGCAGGAACATTAAGTAGTAGTAGAGCTCTTGTGGTATCTGTCAACATGTAGAAAGACAGTGAGAGTACCACGTGAGAGTGCTATTCTGGTTTGCAGCAAATACTGTGAAAGTGGGAGATCATAGTAGTAGCGTTATTAGTAATGGAAATGGGAAAATAGCAAGATGGGGAATGGGGTTATTTAATAGCTACAAATACTATGAAGTAATGCTTTAGTAGTTAAATAATCCTGTGTCCTAACATTACAGAGGATAGAAGGGGTTTTATTTGGTTGGTTTTGTTCTTGTTAGCCTCTTGGGAGACTAAGAGCATGTTGAAGAGGTATTGAAGATTTGCAGGGTGTTGTAGGAGAGAACATAAGGCTGGGAAAGACAATGCAGGGTATAGGATTCAGTCTCCTGTAATTGTTGCCAGCTATTCAATAACACTTCAAAGAAATCAAAATAATGCATATCATGAGTCACTCTGAGTCATAAAACTCTAAAATGTTACAGGAAGAGAGAAGTAGATTGAGGGCATACATAAAGTTTACTCTTTTCTCAGAAGGCAAGATGAATGTGCCAGATTTGTATACCCTACATTCTGGTGCAAGGCAAAATGAAAACTTAAAGAAATACTGCTCTCTATGCCAACAATTGTGGCGTGGAAAATCTTTTGACTCCTAAATTGTGCTGCTAATGTAACTGGTTTATCTTCTTGACATCATCAGACAAGTGTAATTCAGTGACTGCAGAAGTTATTGCTGAAATACCAACTGATCCATGAAGCCGTGTTATAGCAGGTGTTATGATTAGTAAAATCTTGCTGGTTGTGTTTTACTTCCATTTCTTTGTTCGGTCCCTTCTCTGTGCCAGGAAGCCAGATGCTGGTCTAATATAGTTTGGCTTGCAGTAAGTCTGTTTGGGTAGCTGGAATTACTCTTTTGGCCTTGTGTAGGATATGGTTGGAGCCAGAATTAAGCAACCATCTCTAGATGTCTACTGGATTAACTTAATCCTTTTTTACCTTCAGAATCATCAAGTGAATGCTTGTAGCTGTAATAGGAGATCCTAAGTCACTGATTAGTTATCAAGTTTGTCTTCCTTCTTTTACTTGTGTCACTTCTTTGATTTGTGTGATGTTCTCTTCTGACTACCAGCATCCATTTGATAGAAATAGCAGAAATCAGAATGTGCTTTCTACAGGTCACAGCATGGATGACAGTTCTGCTGTTAGGCATGTTGAGTAAGGGATGCAGAAAGAGCTCTAGCACAATGGTTTTTCAGTTGTTTTAGTCAAACTGCCATTTTATCCTTCAGTACAACAACAGTTTCACAGAATATCTTCTGATGTGTTGTTGTAAATGGATGCTATTTCAGTCATCTAAAACTTAGTTTCTTTGAATAGCTTGTATTTTGTGCTTTTTGGCTTTTTGCGGTGCATGTCTGAAAAGCATTCCTAGTTTTTGCTGTTGAGGACCACTGGTAAGACAGATGTGAGAGTAGCTCAATGTGCCCAGCCAGAGCTTTGTTTTGTGAACTGGTAGTTCATGTTAATAATCGTCAGTGCTTACTTGAATCAAAGATCCTGAAAATGTGACATGTTCTTGTCTCTCTTGATTAGAGTTCTTAATTTTTTTATTTTTTTTTAAATACACTGGCCCTAAAAAGGAACTGACATCAACTGTGTATATGGCTGACCAGATTTGTTCCAGCAAAAGTTTCATAGCACTCGTAGCTGTGTCAAGAGTTTATTGCTCAGAGATTTTTGCTGTGAAAAATGGAAACCAGTACCATAGACTTGAATCTTAAAATGACCTCTAATGGGCCTCTAAGCAAACTTCTGCAGGATACTAGTAAGTCTTACTACAAGCACATAGTATGTACTTGGCCTCTGAAATGAGTTTTCTGTTTAGGTGCACATTGTAAGCCCTCTGCCAACTAGCGTAGTGTCTGTTAGAACATGTTCTTTTTCTGTCTGGACAGTAATTGAAAGTGCAGAAAGCATGAGAGAATTTTCTTGATTTGTATTACGTACAATCCTCTCTTTCAGAAATTCATATACTATTGGTTTCTTAGGTACCCATCTCACATAGTAATAATAAAATACTATATATAATATAGTAAGAATATTTTTATGCAATGGCTCTTCCACAAACTTGTTACTCTAAAGCAAACTTACTTTTTTGACTAATCCAGAGTCTCTTGCAGGCTTTACAGGTAGCTGGTTGACTACAGCCGCTGCAGAACACCAGTTCTAATATGTGTTTTATCAGAACATTTCAGGCGTTACCATAATTTCTTCTACAAATCATCAGACCGTTTGTTCCTTGGTTGATATGTATTATTACATGCAGTATAAGAACGTATTGATTCCTCTTAATTCTCAAGGGTTGTTTGAAATATGAACAAATCTGGAGGCTAGTACCAAGCCTTTCTGTAGATGTTTATGTTAAGCTTGAAGTAGCACCATAACTATCTTGAAGCATACTATTTCGTCAGCTAAGGCAAAGTACATGTACTTTAGCAAAGTTTTTGATGCTGTCTTTCACCGTATCCCTCTGGATAAAATGTCCAGCATACAGCTAGACAAGCCCATGATATGTTGGGTGAGCAGCTAACTGATGGGTTGGGCTCAAAGAGTTACAGTAAATGAGGTTACATCAGGCTGGTGGCCAGTCACCAGTGGGGTTCCCAGGGCTCAATTCTAGGGCCAGTGCTCTTTAATGTTTTTATAAATGATCTGGGTGCAGGAGTGGAATGTAAATTAAGTAAGTTTGCTGATGGTACTGCATTAGGAGGAGCTGTGGACTCCCTCAAGGGTAGAGAGGCCATATAGAGAGATCTGGATAGACTAGAAAGCTGGGTAGTCACCAACCGTATGAAATTTAACAAGAGCAAGTGCTGGATTCTCCACCTGGAATGGGGTAATCCTGGTTATATGTACAAATTGGGGGACAAGAGGCTGGAGAGCAGTCCTGCAGAAAGAGATCTAGGGGTTTGGGTTGATGGCAAGTTGAATATGAGTAAACAGTGTGCCCTGGCAGCCAAAGGGGCCAACCATGCCCTGGGATGCATCAAGCACAGCATAACTAGCTGGTCGAGGGAGCTGACTGTCCCAGTCTACACTGCCCTGGTGCGGCCCTGCCTCGAATACTGTGTGCAGTTTTGGGCACTTCAATATAAGGAGGGCATCAAACTGCTAGAGTGTGTCCAGAGGAGGGCAACAAAGATCATGAAAGGCCTCAAGGGCAAGACTTACAAGGAGTAGCTGAGGTCACTGGTTTATTCAGCTTGAAGAAGAGAGAACTGAGGAGTGGCCTCATCACAGTCTACAACTTCCTCAATGAGGGCAGCAAAGAGCAAGGTGCTGATCTCTGGTGACCAGCGATAGGACCCAAGGAAATGGAATGAAGCTGCATCAGGGGAAGTTCAGAATTGGACATTAAGAAAAGATTCTTCACTGAGAGGGTGGTCGGTCCCTGGAACAGGCTTCCCAGGGAAGTGGTCACATCCCCAAGCCTGTGAGAGTTCAAGGAGGATCTGGACGATGGTTTTAGTCATATGGTTTAGTTTTAGGTAGTCCTGCAAGGAGCAGGGAGTTGGATTCGATGATCCTTATGGGTCCCTTCCAACTTGAGATATTCTGTGGTTCTACGATAAGTACCTGGGAAGAGAATCAAACTAAATCTGTGAGGTTTTTAATCAGATTAAGTAGATTTTGCAGACTATTGCAAAAAATAATTTGAAGTTACATTTTATTATTGAATTAGTTCATCAAGACTCATAATGATTAGTTGCATTTGGTTGATCTAGAGCATAAGCCTAGCATGTCTTAAACACAATTCTTCCAAAGTGCCACAAAGATAACATTTTCACCCTCAACTTCATTTTGTATATTTTGGCATTATGTGGGTCTTTAACAACTTGGGTGGAAAAATCTCTGGTTGAAAAGTACATAATGCTTTGTTTGAAATATTTTTTTTTTCTTTGGATTATGAAGCTACAATTAAAAGCTGAAGATTTCAAATCTCAGCTAAACTACTGGTATCTTGTTCAAAAAACTATATGGTCTAATCAGCGTCCTTTAGCCACTGCTGTGGCATACTTCCTTATTATGTCAGTGGGTGCTATCTTTTGGTTGTGGAGGGGTATCTGTTTTCTATAGCCCAGCATTCTCTCCCTACACAGTTGGTCTGAATTTGTTTGGGATAAAATATTCCATTTATTGCTGTCACTTTTTATCATACCTAGAGTTTCTAAGAAAGCTGAACATACTTATACAAGTTTGTAATAAAATAAAGTGTGAATGCAGTGAGACAATTTAAGTGTCAGCTGTAAATTGGTGTGTTCTCAAAGGCTTTTTTCTTTTCCTAGCTAATAAACTGATTACACGAGAAGGGCCTTCCTTTCTGCAGATGCGAATAAAACATTTGATGAAGTCCAACTGCATTCCACAAGCTACTTTCTTGTCAAAATTGTGTGCAGATTCTCCAGAAATTGCAAATGTTTCATCTTTTCGCCAAGCCTACATCACATGTGTGTGTTCTATGCTGCCTAATGAAGACTCCATTAAGGAGGTTAGTAATCTATAGTCCCTTTTTAATGTATATTTATCAAGCATTTTAGAATTTATTTCTGCAATACTAAGAACTGAAGCTGAAGAGTGAAACTATTGCAGTGGAGTTCCAAAAGATAAATGACCTATTGCAGACTGCAGTAGGAAAGTATTAACTGCTGATGTAGATAAGTATGTATTATATGCTTGCATTTGAAGTTAGATGTGTTTGAAAGTTTAAAATAAAACTTGTAACTTCAGTTCTCCTTGTAAGCAAAATATAATTGGAAAGCTGTCTTTTCTGACTCAAATACTAGTACTAGTGCAGTTACTTCTCTTCTAGTCATTCTGACCTAGGAAAGAAGGGTTTAAAAAAACAAAACAAAACCATAACCAACCAAACAAAAACCCCTTTAGGGTTGTTGCTCCAGAACTCTAAACTCATTTTTAGCAGTTAGTCTTCCTCTTACAGTATCAGTCATAGTAATGATTTGTGTTAACACATTGCGATCATACAACTCTTGCTTCTGTTGCATCTTGATCTCACACATCTGTTATTTTATGAATCTTGCTGTTCTTGTTAGAGTTATACGGTTTTGGTGTAGTCTTAAATGTGAGACTTGGCACATTTTCAGTAAGCCCCTGTGAAACTGGGGAAAGCTTCGCATACAAAAGGCAAAATGTGGCTCTGATGTCTGTACTTCCTGAGTGAGTAGCAGACTTGTATCAAAAGAACACTCCAAACATGTAAACTATTTAAAAAGCACTCCTTTAAAAATACTTATTTTGAAAAATGTGTATTTGGATAAATGTACCCTCTGACAGTCTCTTCAGTTTGAGCCAGATTCCCCTCAGTTTGCTGTACTGTAGGAGCAATGAATGCATTTAACAGCTCACTGCAGACACAATCTGCTTACTGGAGGTGTTGGGAATATATGGGTAACTTGCAACATGTTCTTTGATTGGTTTGGCTGCTAATGATGAATGGCATAGAAACCACATTAAATTGTGTTCACTTCTTAGTTTCATTTAAGAGTTGTGGTGTCTGTTTTACCTGGATGCTCAGAAAACTTTACTTGCCAGTCAAGTATGCAAGCTACAACACAGATTGATGAATTGAATCAAATTATGGTAATCACTTAATTAAACCTTTTATGGGAAAATGAAGCCACTAAGCATCAAAGCAGTATCTTAAGACAGTATGGTTTATTGACTTAACTGGACTTGTAGCCCACACTGTGAAAAGTGTAAAGTCAGTGGTGTTACAGTGTCAGAAAGTTGATGTAAATAATTATCAATACAAGGATTTGCATGTAATGTTTCTTTGCATGCTTGGTCACAGGTATTGTGTAGTTGGCACTCTTTACAGAATTGCTGAAATCTGAGACTTCTAAAACACATTTGTTTCCAGCTTCATTTTCAGAAGGCAAGAATTGTGTTATATCATCATGTTACCTATCGTCTTCCTCAGGGAGAAGGTTATCAGGTCTGTGTCAAGTGGGGAAAAGAGGTGGGGAAAAAAAAAAAAGAAAGATGAAGAGCTCAAAGAATGGCACTGTTTGAGAACAAGAGATAGCAATGACCGAAAACTCAGCAGGGGGAAGAGGGTATTAACTGTAATAAAAGAAACAAGGTTTAAGTGAAAGTTGAAGTTCAGAGTAGGATGGGGTAGATGGAGGAACAGGGCTTAGCTAAGAAAATAAATGTTACAAAAAGGGTGAATATGAGTGAAGGTAGCTTGCGGAGGATTGAAGAGGAAGAGTTTGTTTTGGAAGATTAGACAATATATGGTTATCCCTTTCCAGGAACTGGAAGTGATTGGAATGGCTAGGTCAGGCTTGGAAGTTAAATTGCTGAGCTCCTAAAAGTTAAGGCTGGTGAACTACTTCTATCTCTATTATAGGCAATAATACACATATATACATGTGTATATATATGTATGTACATACATATATGCATGTGTGTATATATGGTTGTAACTCTGTGTGTGTGTATACACTATATATATAAAGTTGTCCCTTGCATTTCTGGTACCTTCTAGTACCTTGAACTGATCCTAAGGCACACATATAACAAATAATGTGATTATGTAATTATTTGTTCACACAAATCTCATGCTGCTCAGTGAGAAACATAGAAAGTAACAGAACTAAGAATTGCTGTCTGGCTTACTGATTCCAATGATTGGCTTGAATTTGTCAATTTTATTGAACCAATTAAAATGCTAATTAAAGAGGTTCTCCTACACAGTAGTTAACAAGTAGTTAATAACACTCTCTACTATTGCAAAAAGCATGAGGCCCCAAATGTTTCATAATCTGAGATGGCTTTCTCTGCAAGGCAAGTGCCAGCCACATGAAGCAATAAAACAGGGTTTTAAAATGAACCAACCAGTTAAAATCAAAGCCAGATTGATTCATTTAATCATAACTGGTCACCTCCGTACAGTGTCAGTGTGATTGTTTTCTAGGTTGCATTTGAGCTTCATATAGCCATCTCTTGTCATCAAACTAGGGGTTTTTGAGTCTGGACTTTCTTTGTGAAAGACCATTCAAAAATCTGAGACTAGAGCTCTTGAGGAAGTATGAATTTAAGCAAATGCCCATTATCCCATTCATAAAAAGTTCAACTGGGAAGCTTAAGAACAGTCATCTTTCGGAGGCCCTCTCTAGACACTGTCTGCAGAATAAGGAATTGTTCCTGGGTTGTATCCTTAAAAGAGCAAGAGGAAAAGACAATGAAGCTTGTTAAAACACTGGGAAAGGATAGTTGCTTGTCATGAGTTTGCTTGCAAAAATATTCTTAGTTACTGTGTTGTTTCCATTGTTAAGTTAAACCAAGTGTTCTCTTCCCTCTGTACTTTCTAATTTGATTGGAAGATTACAAGAACTTAACCTAAGTCTTCCTTGCCCTGCAAACTGTTTATGCTTCGTGAAATACTTTTGATATAAAACATGTCTTTTCATTAAATTCTGAGGCAGTAGCTCCCAAATTCTTGCAGCTGTAGCAGCATTATTTAATGTAAATAAAGTAATATGCTGCAGAAGAGTAGCCTGCATTTATAGACTCAAGAGTATGTTGTCCCAACTCAGCTAGGGAGAATTTACAGTCTCTGAGCTGAAAGTAAATTGCCTTTAGTTGGTTCATGGTATATCTAGCTCCTGAAAGGAGGGTAAGTCTCCCTAGATAAACAGGTTGGGTGCCCTTTCTTTAAGGAGTATTAAAATGATGTCCTACTAAAAAACTGGTAGAAGGCTTAGGTTAGTGGTAGGCAATTTTTATGACGACACAAGAAATGAAATATCTTTGTAATGTTAAAACTTTTTCTTCAAACTACAATGACATGGAAGACAAAGACAAGATAAATCTTATATGCTTATATGTTCCATGGAATAATTTTGAGGAGTAAACTGGCATCCTTCTTGTTAACAGAATGTGGGGAGGATGGCAGCATTTTTCAATAATTCTAATTTAAAATATCTTAGTACTGTTCATTTTGTAGTCTCTGAAATTTCATTCAGCTGTTGGTCTTGTTGGGTTTCTGACAATAACAGAAGCGCTGGTCAGCATTCCAGGTTTAGTAAAGACACTTTAATTTACTAAGTGTCAGGTTTGTCACTTAAGTGACTGACTGGATATTGTTGGGTGATTTCAAGCTGTGCATTTGGACTTTTTGTCTTAAATATTATTTAAAACAAAAAAAAAAACCCAACAACAAGAAACCAAATGACAAAAAAAAAAAAAACCCAAGGTCTGAAATGAGATGGATCCATTGACAAAGTTTGAAATAAACAGGACTTGAAAACAAATTGCCTTGTTGCTTACACAGTAGTTAATGTCCTGCATATGAGTGAGTTCGGCCAAAAAGAATCAGATTTCTATGTGAGAAGGAGAGTGAATCCAATGTGCTGTGTGACAACAGGCTGCTTGAAGCACCACAGACATGCCTGCTGCTGGAGCCGATGTTTGTGCTGTTCCTGCTGGTCCAGCACACAGTAGAAGTTCAAGGTCTTGTTACAGTGTAAGTCTGAGTGAGGAGTAACTGATGGCTATTAAAAATGTGGGGGTTTTTTTCATTCTGTAGCCTAAGAAACCCTAGTAAGTAGGTTTTAAGTTTGTAGTTTTTAAAACAGTGGTAGTGTTGTTCAGTGATTGTTCCTTTAATGGAACTGGGAAGCTGAGCATGGTCTCCGTCAAGTGATGCCTGGCCAAGTAGATCACAGGCTGCTGCGTTGTCTTCAGATCTGTGGAAGAAACACATCCCATATTTACATGCACTGACAATTTTTGTTTTTCTAAAAACCAAGACTTGGAAGATCAGGCTTGTATCAAACCATTGCAGGCAGCCTCTTGCGTTACTTAAGAATGTTTGCTGCAGTATTGAGGAGATGGTAGTGTGTAATTGTGGAAATTATCAAAGACGAAAGTTTGGGTCACTTAGCTTTGTTTTCCTAATTTGCTTTATAAAATGTGCTGATGGAAATTGTAATCTATAAAGAATAGGAATAAATGAGTGGAGAGAGGTGGTAGAATACTGTGAAAAGGCTGGAGCTATCAGACATGTATTCAGCTAGACTTCCCACATAAGCTGAAAGCCTGTGTGCCTGTAAGTACTGAAGGTAGATGAGAATGTAAGAAAGGTACTGCTGGCAAAGGATGTTGGAGGGAGATGATATGCAGCAGTATCCTTTTTTGTTTTTGTTTTTGTTTTTCATCTGTAAGCTAGAACAGCACTGTTCTCTCCTGTGCAGTGATGAACACCTTCAGAATTCTTTCATGTGGCCATTGGTATTGGGCTTGCTTTTCCATCTTCCACAACCTGCTGGAGGTGGCACTTGATTTGCAGATATTGTAAGTGTTTATTATCTCTGGCATGCAAGGAGGAATGATGTCTGTCCCCTTAGTTAGCAAAGCACTGTCACTTAAATCAGTTCTTGAGGTTTCTGTCTTGCCAGAGGTGAGTCAGTAACAAAACCCCCGACAAAAATAATCTGCTACATTTTAGTTGTCTTCAAATGAGAACTGACACATCTGCAAGAACTTTCAGCTTTGAATTGCTCTAAAAATGTCTGCTGGAAAAGGTCAGTCATGGGTCTCAAGTTGAACATCAAAAGTCAGTGGACCCTAGAAAATGTTGACATTGCTCAATGAACTCCATTGTCAAATGTGTATGGAAAACTGGGGTAATATACCAGCTTCTGCTCTTCCTGCTAAATGAGATGTCTGTGAAAATTAGTTTGGTATAGAAATAACAATGGGAAGTTAAAATATATCATTATTTTTCATGATTAACAAGAGGTTTGAATTGTTTATAGTAGCAACAGCTGATTAAAGTAGATGTTGCTTGAATACAGCCTATTCTGTGAAGTGGAATAGATCCAGTGGAAAAAATGTATTAAAAATAGTGTCTTAATAGTAAAAGCACTTCGTAATTACTGTTTGTGGTCTAAAATAATTGGCTTATAACCAAGCTAATGCCCTGTTTTGATACATGGTACTACCTTTAAGTATGCTTTCCAGAACTTCCATGGGATTTGTCTCTACTGTAAACACTTCTATTTTTAACATCATGCTTTGAAGTGTGATTGTTCAGAATCAGCACTTAGGACAAAGAGGACAAGAAACTGGCTTTTTCACATCTCTTGACCTTTTTGGACATGGGTTTTAATCTTCAAGAGGAGAATAGGGATGCCTGCAACTGCAGAGATGGAATGGGAAGTTTTAGAGAGACTGTTGCCTGTATATAAGTATTTTGCTAAGCTTCCCAAAATGGAAGGTGGTCCCAAAGAAAACTAATACCGAGAAAGGATCAGAACTAACATATGTGAACTTCTCATGCCATTCTGTACCTGAAAGGTGTGGTATGAACTCTGGATATTAAAAGCAGACATAGTGTTTTGTTCATGTGTTTTGAGACCATTTCCTTTGATACAGTAAACATGCATTTCTTTTGTAAACATGCTGAGAATAAAGTGCCTTTTCTTTTTTTAATTTTCTTTTTTTTCTTTAAGATTGCAAAGGTGGATTGCAAAGAAGTACTGGACATCATATGTAATCTGGAATCTGAGGGACAAGAAAACACTGCATTTATTCTTTGTACAACATACCTTACTCATCAGCTTCAAACAGCAAATGTGTATTGCTCTTGGTAAGTAATAAGTATTACTGCTACTCCTAACTTCCTCACTGGCTTCAGTGCAAGAGGATTGAGCTAATATTGTACAAAAATATGTAGAGAATGTGGATATATCTTTAACTTGAGAAGTACATCAGACTGAAGTACCTTCTAGATAACTTGTGACAAAATGAAAAAGGCCTCATCTTGCTACAGTAATAAAGCAGTTAGACAAAAGTAATGTTTAAGTCATTTAAAAACAAAACAGCACTTACATTGTTGGCATTAACAGTAATGCTTCAGCAATATGGTAGCTCTGTAAGTAGTGCTGGGTCAGTGCTGTCTGGGTTGATATTAAACCCCTAAGCTTTGTGGTTCCACAAAGTATGTTGTAATTCAGTTCTTCCCTCTAGAATACTTAGACCCCTGAGAGTTTGCCTTTTTTCACTTCTTCCACAGAGTTGTAAGTAGTAGGAACGTGCAAAGGCAGCACCCTTTAACTTCACCACCACCCTCTGAGAGCCTTTTTGTATTTTTGTAATTTCTATAACTCTGAGAATTGCAGTACTAGATCTTGGCCAAATTGTGACTATAAAACTTGTCTGCCGTCTTAACTGGCTGGAGATACAAAACTTCTTGCATCTCTGTTTCAGCAGTGGCAAACTGTTAGAGCCAAAGCAGGGAAGCTGTTTTTTGCCCCTTACAAAATGGGTTTGTAATTTGGCTTTCAAGGCATGGCTAAATGTGTAGTTTTCTCCTGTTTAAACACTGGTCTGGATAAAGTTTTACATTACCAGACATCTCAAGTGTATCTTGGGAATTTGGATTTGGTCAGCTGTGGCGTTGTTCATTTACTCACTCCACATTTTAATGCCATTAAGAAAAGTTTTCGTAGCACTTAAGTGTCAGCAGGATGATTAGCCTGGTCCAATCATCTGTACAAAAAGGCCAGAAGTATTTACATATTGCTTCTGTTTCAGGCCAGAAACGTCTTTTTGAGCAAAAGCATACCTTGTAGAGAGAAATGAACTTGTGGAAGAGTCAAAGGGGAGAGTCCACCACACTTGGAAGTTCTAGAGGCTGACTGTTTTTCACTACCAAAATGTGTCATTAGACCCATGTCCAAAGACATACAAGGCTGAAGTCCATCCCATGGTCTCTTTTTAAAGAACAAACCAAAACCAACTAACCAAACAAACAAAACCCAACAACTAACATTCTTTCAGGGTGAACTAAATTATTTGCTGTTGTCCAAGGAGACTTGTTAAGCAGTTCTAAAAGCTGTATCCCTAGGGTGAAAATGAGGAGAGTTGGACTTTATGTGTAGCTGAGACTTTAAAACTATTGGGACTGGAGAACAGACTTCACTGATGTAGCATTTATTGTTACAGAATAACATCTTTCTATTCTGACAACAAATGTGGGTAGATTTTTCCCTTGCAGTATGAAGTCTGAACTGCAACGAATTAGAATTTGAATGAAACTTTTAGGTCCTGTAACTCCAATCTACATTTTCTCCTGACTGAGTCTGGAGATACCAATTAGAGCTGTAGATTTCTCATCTTCATCCTAGTCTGGCCCATGATGGGGCCTGCCTAACGCTAAGTCTACACAAAACATGGTGTAGCTGTAACACTAGTAGGTACTTCCACGTCAGCTTTAAAATTGGCTAGCCTAGGTGACAAGCAGTGAAGGCTTGAAGATACAAATGTTAGCACAGTCTAGAACACAAGTATGTTCCTACTTAGAGAAGGTGTTAGCAGGTTTGTGTCACTCATGCTGAAGTCATGTCATTATGTCCACACTGTTGTTAGTGGTCATTCAAATGAAAGGTGCTGGCTCAAACTGTGCTGCTATGTCCATGCATGCCACAGTTGCCCCTTCTGCTGCTGTCTGGACAAACTCCTCAATTTCCAGCTGCCTTCCCCCAGGGACAAGACAGGAGAATTAAGTCTTCTGTCTAACCCTGAAATTGTGTAGATATATAAATTCAAATTCTAGTACCGTACATAGCACTCCTTGTACAACAGAATTCCACACAACTGATGCAGTCTGGACCCACTGAAGAGCAAAGCTTCCAGGATGCTGGAGCCCAGATTGAAGAAGTTCACCTTCTGATGGACTCCTGTCTTGTGAAACTGGTGTAATACTTCTTGACCATCAGATTACTTTCTCACTTTGAGGCTGTTAAAAAGTACTGTTGCTTGAAAATAAGGATGCCTTGCTCGTCTAATGGTGAACTGCTGTTTGATGGAGTGGCCTTTTTTATTGACCTCCACTGACTTTCCTTGTGGCAGACGCAGATCTAGTCATTGTTTAGCCACAAGGCAGATGAATTCAAGTGGTTGATATGACATAAAACTTTTGATTTGGAGGATTACTTTTGTCAGATCAGCCAGCTTAACTGATGAGGCATGAGATTACACATTACAGATGTAGTGGATATTATGGCTCACAAAAATGAGGAGGCTTCTGCCCCATACAAACTGTGGTGATCACTGAAATCATTGCAGAGCTGATTTGAATCAGTACCCTAGAAAAGGCATAAGGTAATGTTGCTTTCTCTGTATTAGTAAATTGAGGTCAGTCAAAAGCATGACAAATGTCAGAGCTGACTGGAAGGACAGGAAATGTTAAGATGGACTTGCTGTAAGATGCATATTTAACCTTATCCTACAGCTAAAACTAATGTGGAGGAATCACATGCTAGAGGTTGCTTGCTAGCCATTAAATAGGCTTAAGTACAGCATAAATATACACTTAAAATACTTAGTTAAATCAAATACATAAATGGAGACATAATCCTTTCTGTGACCAGCTGCTGGTTTTAAGGGGCAGCAATTGCTTAATTCACTTCAAAGAAGGTCCTGTCTGGTTCAAAAAGACAGAACTGTAGTTGAGAGGTTATTTTACTGTGTGATGCTTGATCTACTGATGATTTGGACTCTACTTACAATTTTTCTAGCAATGTCATTGACACCTGTTGCATTTTGATTGTTAATAATAAAATGTAGCTTTTTGTTGTGTGTATTTAATCATAAGCCTGCATAATGGTGTTTCAAGTCAATAAATGATTTAAGCTTTAATCAGTTTTCATAGTGTACTTCTGATACATTATGTAATTTGATAGACCAGAACTGAGTGGTGACTAAAACATTTACTGAAAATCTTTGAGAGGAGAGCAGGGAGTAAGAAGAACAGAGACCCCCTGGTACAGTGTCGTTTGCAGGTCAGCTTCTCTTTGTGCTGTTACAGATTCGGTGCAACAGACAAGCCCTAGCATATGTACTTGGAAATGTTCCACTCACCTGTAGGATCCTTAAATAAAAGGATTTCCTGCAGGATTTTCTGGATCACGTCCTTCTTGATTTTTAGAGTAGCAGTATATTGATGAAACATTTTCTGCTAGCCCCTGACTACCCTTTAACAGACGCTGTAAGCAAGCAGTGTTGTCCAGTGCTATCCTGCTTGCTGCCAGCCACCCATTCCCATTATTCTGCTCTGTATCTTGCTTTATGCAGTGTCAGAGTGAACCAGCATAAGTGATCCAGATTGAAAGTGTTCTGGTTTAGACAGAGGAAAAGACCAGTCAACAGTTGTGAACAGCACATGAAAGTGAGGATGCTTTTGAGATTCTTATTAGTGTGGATGAGTGTCTTACATAGTGGATGAAGATGGAGCTTTGGTGCCATGATACTTGAGCTAGTCCTAACAGTTTGCTGCTACCACAAAGTGGAAGATAAGTTCTTGTCATATTGTGCTAGCTGCACAAGTCTGCCTCGTCTGTTGCTGGCTCTGGGCCCATCTGACCTGTAGCGAGCACATTAATCTAACCCAGCCAAAACTGTGTATAGCTTTCTACAGGTTAATGCTTGGTTAGTTTTACCATGTGGTCAGGCAAGTTCCAGCAAAGAAGTGCAACACTGGTGCTTCTGGAAGTTTTAAGCTGTTAAATCTGTTAAGCTGTAACATCATTCTCAGTCTAGAAAGGGAAAACTTAACCTCCCTTCCCTCCTGTCTTCACTGCTCTAGCATCTACCTGATGCCACAGTGCTAACTCTCTAACCCAGCACAAACCTCTAATTATTATTCTTGCATATTAGAGAGGTTAAGCTATTTGATTAGCTTAGCTCAGCTCATCCTGTAACCTCAAGTCTGTACCTCCAAGAGAAGATTAGTAAACCATAGATGTATGTGAATTAGTGCTGTTGGTGTGAAGCTTCATTTCACAGCTGAAGATGAAAGCAAACTTAGGTTTGTATATGTTATTCTTCACCAAAATTGGAAGATTTTGCAATGATTGTTGCTGATAATCATAAAAAAACCATGTAATGCTACTTTTAAGAGTGGAGGTATCTGCTGTGTTTGGAACTTTATCTAAGAAGTAGTGCTGCTGTGGGCAGTAGTTCTGAGCTAGCTGATTGCCTTAGTCTCCAAGGAGTCAGGCAGTTCATCAATCCATAAGATAATGTAATCATTAGCATTACACAAGTGGCATTAAGTATGAACTGTAGCTAAGAACAAATTAAAAAAACTTCTCTCTGGTCTGATATGGTAGTAAGAGGGGGTTTTTTCCTAAGTATTACTAGATATCTGTCTGGAGTTCTTTCTGTTCTCTGCACTGCCTCACATCACTTTTGAAATGGAAAATTGCCCAAATACTGAGAGTTGTCCTTTCTTGCCTTTTTATATATATGAAGATTATTTGAGGAACACTTACATATCACCATCCTTGAGGACCCCTTCCAACAGCATACTTCAGCTTTGCAGAAAGAAGGGATGGGAAGAGAAAGAGAACAGGGCAAACACTGAAAACTTTTTGGTCTCCCAAAAACTCTTAGGAATAAAGGATTATCCAGAGTGAAGCCCTTCTCTCACTATTCTTCCAACTCCCAACTGCGTAAATGTACTGAATAGATATACAAAATGACTGATGTGTTGATAAGCTATTTTTCAAGTTTGTTTTGTTTCTGTTGTAATCCTGAGTTAAATTTTTTGTAACGCTTCTATATATATGTATATATTTATGCCTTCCTTGCATAAGCTTCCCTTCATACAATTCTTCTGTGTTAGTCATCCTGATGTTCAATTAAATTTTAATTTTGTCAGCTTCTTGGGGCTAAAAGGGCAGTAGAAAAAGTTGCTAATATTCTGGGTGTTTACCTTTTTTTCCTCTCTAGTTCTGTTTTAGGATTTAAAATTAAAACAACTTGAATTGTACTGCTTGTATGTTAGTTTCTTGTAGACCTATCTAGCTTCTCAGCTGTCTCTTCCTGACTATGAAAGGCTGTTAACTGCATTTCTAGGCCTTTAAAGATAAAAAACAAAGAAAACAAAAACCCAAACAAACAAACAAAAAACCCAAAACTGTTACCAGTAAATATTGTCCATTTTTGTGCAATAAATGTATCCCATGTCAAATCCTTAACAAGGCCTCATTCCCTTTCACTTGGCTTAGGGTTCAAGAGTAGGATTGCAATAATTCAAAGGAAGAACCTTGCCAATATTCGGTGTAAAGTTTGCCTAGGTGTGTTTTCTTGGTTTTTTGGTTCTAGAGGCTACAACTGACCTTGCTTCTAGAAACTTATATGTATAATTTGATGCACAGAGTGGTTAAATTAGCAAAGGTGACATTTGCTCTACTAAAGGAACATAAAAACTTTTCAAGTGATATAAAAGACACAGATCCTATCACTGGTGTTTTTCCATTTCTGTGGCACTCACTGAGATGGCAAAGCAACACAAAGTGACAGATTGCATCATTCAATGGCTGTGTTGCCTTGGTTATAATAAATTGCTTAACAGAACAGCTCTGTGCTCAAATGCTACGAACAGTAAAGCACATAACTGTTCAAAGACAGTAGACAAAGCCCTCAGCTTATGTATCCCTTATGTAACACTTTACAAAGCGTGTTCTGTTAGAGGTATCTTTTAAAGCACTGAGTGACAGTTACATCATTTGAATGCAGGTGTCAACATCTAAGCTACTTGCCTAGTGGGAGGGAAGTGGCTACTTTACATTATGATTCATCTTGCCTATTTTAAATTTCTACGTGAAAAGTTAAGGCTCTGCAAGCGTGGCAGGGGGTGGTTCTTGTCTAGAAAGGAAGTCTGTGCAGCTATAGATGCCTGCATTAAGTGAGATGAATCCCATTGCCAGTGTTTTTCCCCGTTAGATAACAGGAGATATACTGTGTTTTGATGTGATGCTTGTTTAGGAGTAAGGCAAAGTAAAAGTTCTCTTCAGCATCTCTCAGAGGTGGAGACCTGATTGAAGTGTGTGCTGGTTTTTAATAACAAATTGTTGTGGCATCAACTCTGAACTAAAGTGTGTAGACTGGACAAATTCTGTGTATCTGTAATGTTCTTACATTTTGCTTTCAACTCTTTGCAGGGAACTGACGCTTTTCTGGAGTAAACTGCAGAGAAGAATAGATCCTTCTTTAGATTCCTTTTTGGAGAGATGTCGTCAGTTTGGCATCATTGCCAAGACACTACAGCATTTATTTTTCTTGATAAGAGTCATACAATCTGAAGTAAGTAAGCTGCAGTCCAGAGTCCTTGGATACAGCCAGAACTGTTTACATGAATTTATTATTTTCTTAATAATTCTACTGAACTGATATGAAATATAGCTTATTTCATTATTCATATTTTCTGATTAAGTGCCTAATAACTTACTAATAAAAATCTCTGAAAAATGCCTGCCATTGGAGTTTTGTGTCAGCTTGACACATTGAAGTTACCTTCAATCAGTGTGGAATGGTTTGTTTGTTAGTCTGAAAATACACTATGGCGGTATTTTGCAAACAAAGCATAGCTGTGTTTTGATCTGATGCCTGTTTAGAAGTGAGGCACAGCAAAAATCTTCTGCAGCGTCTCTAAGAGACGGTGACTTGGCTGAAATGTCTCGTATTTTTGTATTCTGAGAAAATGGGTTTTCTTCAAAATATGCGATACAGTCACATGTGGAATCCTACCTTCTATTCTGATGCTTATCTTTAGAAAGTTACAGAAAGGTTCAAGAGATGCCTAACAGCAATTTTTATAAACTCATAATCTCTGTTTGAGGCATAATAGAAAGACATTAATTGATCCACCTACCCAGGAGGCAAATATAGCATGCTGTTCTTAAGCAGAGCAGAAGGGATAGCTTTAGTTAATCTGGATAGTTGCTCAATAGGATTTTTTTGTCTTCCTTTGATGGCTACTCTGACTCTTGGAATTGGTTAGACTGAAATTTCCTGTGTCTTGTCACTATATGAGAGTAGGTTTGTGGAGGGCAGTTATGAATGAAAGTGAATCAGGCACGCTTCAATGGAGGAAAAGTAAGGATTTTAACTGTTTCAGTAACAGTATTACATGGATCATGGACCTTAAATTAGATATGGGATTTTCCCTTAGGAATGTCACCACTTCCAAAAGAGTTCAGACATTTCTTCCTGAAGAACAGCATAGTTTTGCACATGTAGAGTAAAATTTGCCACATGAACTTCAGTTTTATGAATGTTTCAATTAACAGTACCCTCCCAAATTTGCCCATCTATTTGCATTCTTATATGGATATGAGTTAATTAAGAGTTAAGGCATCAAATGGATTATGGATAAAACAGACAAGGTTCCTTTTTTCAACTACATTTCTCTACAGCTTCAGGTTTGTTTGTCTGGGACTCTTTCACTGACCAGAGTTAATCCTGTGAACCAAGTGAGTTATCAAGTGTGATTTGATAAGAGAAGAGCAAGTATCAGAGCCCTGTTTTAGAGTCAAAGTAGAGATCAGAAAGGTTACATGATTGTCCTTTTGACAGATCATAGAGGAGAGTCCAGAACTCTGATTTGGCAAAGATGAATTCCAGTAGTGATTGCACAGAGTAATGTTTGCTCCTGGTTTCTCTAAAGTTGGCCTATTTCTACTTTTAAAACATGTGCGAATGTGCACTTTATATATAAAGCATAATACATTGTTAGCTATGTACCAGTTCTTTCCGTGTTTCCTGCTAAAACATATTAAACTTTCTTCTCCTGGGGAAATAGCTTTTTTATTGGTCTCTAACAAATTGCATGACTTCCAATAGGCAGTGCACAGTGAGTGTAAGAGCTCGCTAATTCTTTTAACCTGTTTTTAGTTCTTTTGGATTTTTACCATCTGAGCTGGTGTGGATTTGATTGTGTTAGCCATGTGTCATCTCTCTGCACTATTCATAAATATCTTAACTGTTACTTATCTTTACTAATAATGACTGAATAGTTACTTCATGCATTCAGATTCTTTATGCTGGAAAGTATGTTTTTGGAACAAGTTAACTTTCAATTTTGTCCATGTAGAATTTGGAATATATTATTTTTTTAAATCAGCATGTGAGTAATATTTGTAGGTATCTTCCTGACACTATTGAGCAGCACCTCAAAGTTGCATAGACTCCTCAGAAAATGTTTGAAAGTGAAATGACAGTTATCTTCATCAGGAATCATTTCTGCTACTGTACTGCTTATGCTGTTGAAGATTATTTTGTTTCAGGGTGTGAATTTACATTAATTTCCTTATTACACAGTACCACATGTTCTGAATTAATGTCCTGTGTGGATGCTGCTGGAGGAGTGTATATGGAAGATTTACACCATTCTGTTTTAGACATCTGACTTATTTATGATTGAGAGTCACTCAATGAAGAGAGAGAGGAGTTAGATGTTTTGCAATATCTAATACCTAAACTAGTTTGTGTGACTCCTCCACAGAGTGCACTAAATGTGAAGTGGATGCCCTCGCTTGAAAAGTAGAAGAGGTTCCTCACATAAAATAAACTACAACTTTTTAGATTATGCTCAGTGACTTGGGCACTTAGCACTCAGAAGCCTGAATACATTCTGAATGGGCTGTAGTCTATCAGATGCTCTCATTGCATCTTTTTTCCTAGAACAGTTCTAGAGAGAATGTGCTTATCAAAGAAAAGTAACATTTGTTTTGTGGCTGTTTTTTGTTTGGTTTTTGTTTGTTTGTTTGTTTTAAACAGGCAGAAGAAGCAGGACTTGCTGTGTCTGTTTTGTTATGTGTGAGAGCCCTTCAGATCAGATCAAATGGAAGTGATGAAATGAAGACATCAGTATGTAAAACAATTGCATGCCTTTTACCAGAAGACCTTGAAGTTAGAAGAGCTTGTCAGCTCACAGAATTTTTACTTGAGCCAACTTTGAGTGGATTTAATGTGTTGGAAGAGCTCTATATGCAACCAGATCAAAAATTTGATGAAGAAAATGCACTGGTTCCAAATTCACTCCGTTGCGAGCTGCTGTTAGCTTTAAAAGCATATTGGCCATTTGATCCTGAATTTTGGGACTGGAAGACTTTAAAGCGACATTGCCTTAAACTGTTAGGGAAAGTAGCTTCTGATTCCGAGGACGATGCAAGTTGTAATATGTCAATCAATGAAACTGACATGTTAGAAACTTTCTTTAGTGACTATGATGAGACAAAAGAACATAAATATTATGATGGAAAAGACACAATGAACCACCCTAAAGAAAAAGCAAGAGTAAAAAAACCAATTGGTTCTTCAGAAAGATACCAGAGATGGCTTCAGTACAAATTTTTTTGTGTGCTCTGCAAAAGGGAATGTATAGAGGCTAGAATACTGCATCATTCTAAGATGCATATGGAAGATGGTGTTTATACATGTCCAGTGTGTACAAAAAAGTTCAAGAGAAAGGAATTTTTTGTACCACATGTAATGGAACATGTTAAAATGCCACCTAGTAGAACACACAGACCCAAAAAGAAGATAATACTGAAAAAAGAAAGATCACCACAAAAGACAACAGCTTCCAGCAGCCCGCCCCCAGTGTTTCAGGAAAAGTCACATCAGCCACAGCTGCCTGAAAATTTTGAAAATGACACACATGAATATGTCACATTTAGCCAACTGGAAAATTGCCAGCTACAAGACAGAGACATCTATCCATGTCCCGGAACAGATTGTTCTAGAGTATTTAAACAGTTTAAATACTTAAGTGTACATCTGAAAGCTGAACATCAAAACAATGATGAGAATGCAAAACACTACTTAGATATGAAAAACAGGAGAGAGAAGTGTGCTTTCTGCCGCCGACATTTCATGACATCCTTTCATTTGCGGGAGCATGAACGTGTGCACTGTGGACCTCAACCATATATGTGTGTGTCAATGGATTGTTATGCTAGATTTGGGTCAGTTAATGAGCTTCTCAATCACAAACAAACACATGATGATCTTCGTTATAAATGTGAGCTAAATGGCTGTAATATTGTTTTCAGTGACTTAGGGCAACTTTACCATCACGAGGCACAGCACTTCAGAGATGCATCATACACCTGCAACTTCTTTGGTTGCAAAAAATTTTATTATTCAAAAACTGAATTTCAGAATCACCTTGCAGTGCATAATATTGAAGTGTCAAATGGGGAAGTGAAGCAAACACTAAAACTTGAAGAGTCAGTTTCAAAAGACAAATGTAGTTATCTTCCAGAGTCTCAGCTGCTTGAACAATCTGAAAATTCCAGTCTGAATGATAACTTGGATCCTTCAGGCTCTCAGGAAATTCCACAGATTAAGGAAGAAGCACTCTCTGACAGTGAAGATCTAGACAGTGAAAGTAATTGCAGCCTTCATTGTGGGGACCACAGCACAGATGCTGCAGTAAACCAAGGCCAGGCGTCTCCTCTACTGATTGAAACAATGGCTCACAATCAGTCAGTTCCAGGTTTTCTCATGTCCCAGGAAGGAGTCTTCCATCCAGCAGATGTGAAACAACAGTGTTCCAATGTGGCAGTTTGCTTTGATGAAAAAAAACTTTCCTGTGGTTTTGAAGGCTGCTGTTCCACACACAAAAATTCCAGAAGTATGCAAAAAAACCTTCGCAGGGCCCATCCATATAACTTCAAAGGTAAAAAAAATATGGAGTTGAAAACTAAAGACTTTCTCGACCTGTTGAGTGACACTCAGGACAGTAAATCCCCTACAGACATTAGTACAGAGTTAGGTCATAATTCAGATATAAATGCTGACTCTCCAGAAAGCTCGTATTGTACTATAGATGCTAAAGGAAGCAATTGCCTGAAGGAAGAAACTTGTCCTTCTTCCCCAGAAACATCTTTTTATGACAGTTCTAAAGAATCAAATATTGAAGATAACATGCTGGAACTAATGTTAGGCTTGAAACATCTAAGCTTAAAAAATTCTAACATTCAGAATTCTTCAAGACACAAGCCTCTTTTGGGCTCTTTACAGTCCTATTCATCTAGGGATGCCAAGTGCCCTGAGTTAGTAGATGAAACTACCTCAAAATTTCAGCTTCAAGAGCAACAAGATAATTTACCCAGCCAGTATCTTACTCAGCTGGCAGCGAAACCATTTTTCTGTGAATGTCAAGGATGTACGTGTGAGTTTGTGACCAGAGAAGCTCTCTTAATGCATTATGTTAAAAAGCATAACTATTCAAAGGAAATGGTTCTTCAGTTAAATATGTTCCAGCATCGGTACTCACCATTTAAGTGCCATATTTGCCAAAGATCATTTACAAGAAAAACACACCTTAGAATTCACTATAGAAACAAACATCAAATTGGCTGTGAGAGGGTAGCTCACAAGGTATGTTCTAATGAAAAAATTGATCATGTAGGTTTACGTACAGAAGACATGCATAAAAATAGCACTGTTCCAACACCTTGTGCAACCAACATTGAATTCATTGAACATTCAGACCACTCTGAACAGCTGTGTCATCCTAAAAAGGAAGACTGTAGTTCTGAGACAGATTTGGAGTCCAGTGAAGAGACAGACAATAATGTAACAAGAAAAACATCTAACATGGCTTCTCTGGACAGTCATAGAGAAGAACTGGAAGCAAGACAGGGAAGAGGAAGCAAAAGAACAGTTGCTAAAGGAAACTTATGTTATATATTGCATAAGTACCACAAACCATTTCACTGTATACATAAAAGCTGCAATTCTGCATTTACCAACCAGAAAGGTTTGATTCGCCATTATAGGACTGTTCACCAGTATAATAAGGAACAGCTCTGCTTAGAAAAAGACAAAGCAAGAACAAAAAGGGAAATTGTCAAATGTAAAAAAATATTTGCATGCAAATACAAAGAGTGTGGTAAGCGTTTTTTATGTTCTAAAGCTCTTGCTAAGCATTGTAGTGACTTCCACAATGAACACTTAGAGGATCAAAAACTGCTTTCTGAAGCTGTATCTGCAAGATTTGCTTGTAACCAAGCCCAGTGCCCTGCTGTATTTTATACCTTTAATAAGCTTAAACAGCACCTAATAGAAGAACATGCCAATGAAGAAAAATTAAACAAAGATTTTGAAATCCATTGTGACCTTAATGGCTGTGATCGAATTTTCACAAATTACAGTCACTACTCTCAACATGTGTATTTCCGACATAGTGAATATTATGATAGTCTTTTTGGAAATCAGAAAGAGGAGGAAGATAATCAAGGTAAAGATAAAAATGAACAAAGTTACTTGAAAGACAGTTTTGACATGAGCAAGCAGAATGGGAAGCAGTTAAAAGAAAAATCTAAAAGAATTAGCAGAAGTAGAGAAAAGCATTTGATGAACTTCAAAACAAAAGAGGAGGCCCTACAAATGTGCAAAGAGAAGTCTAACCAGACCCAGTACCCTTGCATGGTTCAGGGATGTTTGTCTGTTGTCAAATTGGAAAGCAGTATAGTGAGGCACTATAAGCGCACACATCAGATGACCAATATGTATATAGAGCAACGGATTCAGAAACTTGTTGTTTGTGTTAAATGTGGCATAATGATTGAAAAACAGTCCTGCTCGGAAACAGCTTTAGACTTGGATAAAAAAAGTGTAAAAGTTAAAGAGGATAAATCAGCTAATCCTGACTATGTGCAAGAAAGTGAAAAACCTCTTGTTCCAAATACTGACTGTGATCCTCAAGATGTAAGCAATGAAGACCAAAAAAGATATCCAACAAGTAGTGCGAGTTTTGATGCCAGTGCCTTTATGTATTCAGGCACTTTAAAATATAACCACAGTTCAAAGAACGCCTGTTTTGAAGAGCATAACATCAGGGAGACAGTTACATGTAAAACTGAAGATTTTTCTGAAAATAGTGAAAGAGAGAATAGCTCTTATTTCTCCAGTTTACAATTAGAGTTGCCAAGAGAGAAAGACCCAGAAGGATGTCAACATAGTGCAGTTAATCAAAATGCAAAAAGAAATGTACTTTGTGCTACAAAAGACAAATTTCAGAAGCCTCCAGTGTCCAAACCATTTGATTTAAAGACATATAAACCAATGGGATTTGAGTCTTCATTTTTAAAATTTATTCAGGAAAGTGAGGGAAAAGATGACGACGACGATGATGATTTTGATGAGGTAGTAGAATGGGAGTCGCCTGAGCAGTTGTCAGTAGATAAAACCTTGCAAAAAGAGGGAGATGGCCAAGGGGATACACCAGTAAAGAACTTTGTAAATGACAAAAATGTAATCATAACCCAAAATAATCATGGGCAGCTAACAGAAATCCAGCCCTTGTTGTCAGAATCATCATCTGCCCCGTCTTTAGAAAATTTGAGGGCAATCTTGGACAAGGCACTAACGGACTGTGGAGACCTTGCCTTAAAACAGCTTCATTATTTAAGACCAGTAGTTGTTCTTGAAAGATCCAAGTTTTCCACACCCCTCATAGACTTATTTCCAACAAAAAAGGGAGATGAGCTTTGTGTAGGAAGTACGTAAGTAGTTTTGCTTAGAGCATATTGCCTCCACTACTGCTATATGGGGAGAACTTCAAATTAGAACAGTAATTGTTACAGTACACACTGTTTAGGTTAGTTTAGACTGTTTAATTCCATGAATGTATAATATCTGTCAAAAGTATTGGCCAAGTTAATTTAGCTCCCCATTTTTTTTCAATGGACTATGCTGATTTTGGTGCTATTTAATACATCAGAATACTGGGGGCTTCCTCCTGAAGAGTAAATGTGCATGATTGTATATGGAACAAGTACTAGGGTACCAGGGTTTGGGGGGCGATGGAGTTATTACTTGACTTGAATGTGCACCCTAGGGTGCTTTGTGTAACATATTGTACACTACAGCATCTTATATTTTTTGAGTTATGAGTTTCAATAAATTACAGTTTTTCACCCATTTGTTTACTGTACAGTAAGTCTTTAATGTGGTTTACTTGTAATTGAATTTGGGACCATTCTGAGTGCATTGGACAATGTTGCTTAAGTTTTATGCATTTGTAGGTAATTTATCAGACTGCTGAAACAGTACAGATTCGGAAAAGTAAAGTATTACACTTTATAATATTCTCTGTGCTTTTTTCAGACTTGAAAGAATTATAATTAGTAGAGGCAGAAAGCACTTGCCACTTAAGAGATGAGAAAGTCCTAGTAATCTTTCCCTTTAAAGGAAAAAGATGCTTCTGAGAGTGTATGGTACAACATAAATGTTTGTAGAGTGTTGCCAGACTTCCAAGAGAGTTGTGTTTCATGAAAGTATCAGTGCACATTTTGGGTTCCCTGGTTAGCTTTTTGGATAATGAATAAAACCTAGCTGGAAGATTTACCAGAAGAGTAATCTAGTATTTTAAGATCTGTTTCTTGTTCTTCTGTGTCATTTCTTGCCATACTTCTGGACACATCATGAGGCCCAGAATCTGTTTCCCCTGTGAGTGGCACTTCCCAATCTCTGTGAGGATGATAATGAGCAAGCAGCATTCACAGCTGCTTATTGATTGAGAGCTTGGGTTTTGTTGAGGTGGTTTGGGGTTTATACTGTGATCTGAAAAGTAGCAGTGGAAAGGAAGTGGAGAAAACTTTGGGAAATGTTGTTTAAAAAAGACCATGAATATTGGCTGGCGGCAGGAATGAAGAAGGCTATCTAAAAAACTATCTGGAGAACTGTGTTATGACCAGAACTAGGCAGAAATGGCATCTTCATACTATGTTTACAAAAGTTATTTGGGCATCCTTAAAATAAAAGTTAGATTACAAGTCGTACACCAAGCAGGAGAAGTGTAGTTTATTGCATATCTATTCCTGTCATTTCCTTTCTCTAAACTATAAGCTTCTTGTAATGAAAGGAATATGGTGCATGAATCTTCTCACTAGCTTTTAAAAATGGAAGTAAGTTAGGGTCAAAAGGTTTTAACCCTGCAACAGGGTTAGACACCTGAAGTAGCTAAAGTGTGTTCCAAAGTGATTTTTGTCTCTTTAAAAAAAAAAAAGTCTACCTTTTAATGTCAAGTCTGTGTCATGTTCAAACATAACGAATCTTCAGGATCTCAAAACAGGAAATGAAATTAACTGCTACCTTAATAAACATGTGATGACTGCTTCAGGTAATGTGCCTAGAGAGATACCAGTATGCTACCATTTTTTTTGAGTATCCCACAAAGCAATCTGTCCCCTTCAATGCCTAAAGAAGGAAAACTGGTCAGCATGAACAGTAAATTCATTGAGGTTTTGAGTCTTCAGTTTCAGGTCAAGCAGCTGTATTTCCACTAGATAACCAGAGCTTCAAATATGACAGTATTAAAGAATTCAAACATTTAAAATACTTTAAATTAGAGAAATTAGATGCGAATGCAGAAATGAAATGAGACAGAAAGTACATATATATGCCACAGACTGGAGAAGGGGTGAGACAAAGGCACCATGCAAGCTTTTGCTTTATGTAGTCCTAAAAATGTACCAAATCTTTTAAAAAGTAGTTTTGATGTAATTGATTGCTTCCTACAAGTTAAAATGCTGTGAGTACAGTCAAGAAAATGGAAATGATTAAACACAAGACTGATACTTAATGTGGTGATTAGCTGAGTCATAAGAGACCAGTAAAGAACTTTTTACATGGGGAATAGCAAAGAGAAATAGATTCCACCAGAGCAAGTTATCTGCAGACTTAAAAGGTAGGAGACAATTTTGTGAAGACTCCTTAGGCTAGCTGAGTCCTCTCTGAAGGTAACAAAATTTTGTTCCTGAGACAATTTCATCACGTCTGATGCTGACTGCCACTTCCATCCATGAGCACACATTGATGGAAATCTACTCTGTGCAAGGACCTGAAGTTGTCTTGAGCCACCTGGGGACAACTTGGTTTTCAGAAGAAGTTTGAAAGGTAATATAGTCCTACATGCTTACACAAGCCAGAAACCAGAAGAAAAATTAAAAATGGGATTTATTTCCATGGTGCTGCTTTATGATGTAGATGAAGCTTTTGGTAAATGGCGTATTTAAGGTAGTATGTTGCATGTAATCTAATCTTACAGATTTAATTTTTTTTTATAGTAGTTTTGGAATAGTTACAGTGTCTTTGCAAACCTGAAGGCATTTAAACGCAGGCTTTTTGCTTTCCATTTTCATTGGGTTAGTTGACAGTTGTTTAGCTGACAGGTAGAAATTTGTTTAACTGGGATAACAGTTCAGTGTGATCTTTTTACCTATATACAGAAGAAAACTTTTCAGAGAAGTTTGCATTTTATTCTTTTAGGCTTCGTTCATACATCATTCACTAGACCTTCCTCTAATGAATACTTGAGGTTCTTGGAGAACAGACATAACTGTTTTTAGAAATGCTGCAAATGGTACGGCTCTGATTGTAAGATCTGAGCTTCTTCCAACCCATGCTTCCCCCATTGCCCATGCTATATTTTTGCACATATTGTAATCTGAAGCTGAATAAGATTTCACTTTAACTCCCTGCTTGCAGTTTCCTTTTCTTTCTTTTTACACTTGACCGATATTCAGGTTTGATTGTACTTAAACTTTCTTCAAGTTGTTTTCTTTCTTTGCTATTGTTGCCTCTTGGAGTCGACACTGATAACTTTCTGCTCAATAGGAAGCTATGATCACAGATTCCCAGTGAGCAACCTCATGGAGTTTGTGAATTAATTCTTTTTATAATTAAAAAGATTCTTGGACCACAGAAGTTGTCCAGAAATAAGGAGCAAAAGAGTTTCTGCCTGGCATGGGTGAAGCTCTTCTGTGTAAAAGAGAAAAACTTTACAAGAGTTAGCTTAAGTGCTGGATAAATTGCCACGTGAATGAAGACTTATTGCAAATGTCCGTCTTCTCCAGTGTAACTCACAGTGCATCTGTCTACCTGTTCTGACATGAATGTAGGAATGGGTTCACTTAAAATTCACTGTCAAAAACAGCAATGCAAAATGCAGGTTGTTTGGAGGTACCATGTGTCCTTGTAGTGTGAGTAACGAACAGAATAAAATACACAGTGGTACAACCTTGCCTCTCCCTTTGGAGCATATCTTCCTACTTCCTTCTGTCAAGCTCCCAAATTATGGATCATTTTAAAACTATGACTTTGAATGAGTTCGCATTTCTTGTATAGCGTTCATATAAGCTCTGCTGCAAACTTCCCACTAAAGAACTCTACAAAATCATATAAAATTACCTTTATAGAATCCTACTGTGTTTAAGCTGTGTACTAAAGTTCTTCAGTGTTCAGCTTTCCTATTAAAAAAATCAATCCTGCCACTTGTTGTATAAACAAATTTGCATATTAAGCATGAATTTTGTGACAGTTGTAGTTCTGTAATCCCATGGAACAGTTGTGTGTGAAACACTTAATTCCTCAAAAGTATTCTGCTCTTACCAAATAAGAGTTACTGCATGTGTGTAACTTATTGCCACTATACACAGGGCAAGCTTTTACAAATTACATCTCTGAAGTATTTTATAGATCCTGTGGAGTGGCTGCTGCTGTTAATTTAAATTACTGCTATTTCCATAGGCTTGAATACAATGCAGGACAGGATAAAGAGACAGACATCGTTTCTGTCTGTCGGGCATGGAGACAGGTCCTGCAGTATTCTTCAGTCCAAGAATTGTATTTAGAAAGTGGTGAGTGGGTTTTTCTCAGTGGTCGTACATGAGCATCTTAGAGACATTTTCCTCTGGGGATGTGGCATCCCATGCACTACTGGGATTTTTAATACTGTCGTCTCAAGTTGTATTTGTATTTCTGTTGACAGATACCAATGTCGCACTGCTTTGTCACTACTTCCTAGTTACAGAAATAATGTCTTGCCCATTTCAGATACTGACAGTGTGTTTCAGTATTTGAACTCCACTTCTTTATAATCTACAAAATGCACGATCATCTTGGTGAGGTAATAGATGTTACACCATCAAAACTAAACAGTTTGAATCCACATCCTGATCCTGATTTCTTCTCAGGCTTGTTTGTATGGTCTTTCTAATTGCCTAGCACTGATGGGTAACAGGGAAGTAGGCCACAAAAGGGTAAAGGTCTGAAGTTAAGAGGTTTTACTGTCTATTTCTGTTTTCACATCATTGAGTAGACCATCATTTTTCCTCTGAAGTGCTACCAGAACTTATCTCACAGTGAAGATGTAACATATCCAGCTTCTTGCTTTTGAACGTACAGGAGAAACATTTTTTTTCCACAGTAAAGGAACAGCATCACATTGACTTCCTAAAAAAGGATTCTTACTGTAAACAGCAGAAACCTGGGAAGAGTAGGTGCAAGTTCATAATCATGGTATGTTGCTCCCATTTTTTAAATTACTGTCCTCAGGTGTGTGGATCTTATAGTAAAACAACATGTTTATTGGTTGTGCATACTTAAATTCCCCAAGGCTGTGGGCTGCCCTGCCATGTTCCTATGGTAGTAAAAAACTGTAAATACCATTACAAAGAGAGACCTTCTAGGCTGACTTCTGTACTTCTGGCAGGGCTCTCAGCAGAGCCAACAGGCTAGTTCAGTGTTTCCACTTGTCCGTTGTTTTCTCTCTGTCTTTGTTCATGCAAGATCTTTCAATTTTATGATGCTGATAAAGCCTTGTGACACTGTATTTCACAAATTCTGCATCTTGGCTGCAGTGAATTATTTGAGGGAAATTCAATTTCCAGTTAAGTCTTAGCATGTCTTGTCAAGAATCTGAGCATGGTTATGGCAGAAAGCAGGGGAGGCTTAAATGAAAGAACCTTGCCCTTGTCTGGCCCTGTTAGGTGCTAAACCTGTTCTCCTCCCTCTTCCCTAAGGTTTGCAGCTGGTGCCCTTGAGCCCTTCTGCTCTCCTGACTCCCCCACAGCAGTATTCTGCCAATGTTTTTCCCTATGCCCACATGAGTTTGGAGGGGGTGAGGGTGGAATAGGAGAGCTATTGCTCTTCCTTGAAAATGTCTTAAGATTTACAATTATAGGGAAGGAAGTAGGTAAGGGATTAGTCAGGATGCAGTGCAGTGCTGGGGAGGGATCTGTCTTGGCCAGCTTCTGTGAATTGCTAGAGCTTCCTCTATGAAAGGAGAAAAGTGACAGCCAGTAACAGAGCTCAGAGGAGAATTGCCTTGTCTTTCATGGCAGTGAGCAGGTATAGTATTTCTTCTGGGCGGACATACCAGCTTACAGAAAAGATAAGGCTGGTTTTTAATTTGACAGGTCATTCTGCTAGATAGTTACAACTGGTAACTAATAGAAAATTAAGTTGGCATTATTTTATTAAAAGTTAATGATTAAAAATCCACAGACAAGTTCTGTTACACTTTACACTGGTAGAAAGAAGATGAATGACTGACACTAAAATGCTGTCTCAAGAATTGGCTGAAAAGGAACATTCATTAACACCCCTCTTACTGTGTCTCTATCAGGTTACACATTCATTGTGCTCTGCATGGTATGTGTGTCCCCAGTACTGCTGTGGCAAGCTCTGTGGATTTCAGCAGCACTTATGCTGTCTTCACTTAACATTACAGATATCAAGTATGATAAGAGTCTTCTGAGTCTGAATAAATACTTGATTCCTTGTAGGGCTCTGTAACTTTATATTTCCCGAAACATTTTTGGTTTATTCTGGTTCAGAGAGGAGGGGACCTGCTTATCTTCAGAATGAACTGGGTTAGGCAAAAACCGTGACAAGAAAGGCTTAAAGTGTTTTAACACTGATGAGTTCTTCGGTCCTTGCTACAAAACGATGTAAATGTGTGAGCACAGGAAGTGAGAGGGAGAGAAGGGGGTTGGTGTTCTGCTTTTGATGGCAGTGCTGATACACATCAGCTTCAAATACTCACAGAGATAAGTGAGGCAGTAAATGTCTCATTGCTACCAAAAGGAGTCTCTGCTTCTCCTCTGTTCTCAGCTGTGATCTCCTGCTGCTTCCTTTGTGTCAGCTCTGGCACTTCTGTGAATTAATTTAACTCCTTGAAACGTTAGAAAACAAACCCAGCAACAGTAACATGCAATTAAGTACCTTTCTACTATTACAGTGCAAGGAAATAGGGCTGCAATTCAAAGATACAATTTACTAATGCTATTGGGGCTACAGTTAATGTGAGAGATTTGTATTGCATTTGGATGCCCTTGCATCCTTGCTCAGGCTGGCAGTTCACTTGGAACTATCGTGGCATCTGTAATTACCCCAATTTCCCAAACTCCCTATCCCAGTCCTCTATGAAGGCTGCCCCTCTTCTATACTCTGGTCTCTGTACTCCTGTTTTCTTCCTGTGCTATAATCCATCCTTTCTTTACAAGAGTAAACTCAGGCTTCCATCTCCTTACCCAGAGTGCAGGTCCTGCCCTTTGCTTTTTCGGTGAGGATGGAATTGGCAAAAAATAACAGCTCAGACTCTGGAATCACAGCCTTCCTACTGTGAACATGCCTGGCTGTGCTCTGCAACAGTCCCTTCTACCCCATTTCTTCCACTATAAGCTATC
The DNA here is from genome assembly GCF_000737465.1 of Haliaeetus leucocephalus. Taxonomy (NCBI): domain Eukaryota; kingdom Metazoa; phylum Chordata; class Aves; order Accipitriformes; family Accipitridae; genus Haliaeetus; species Haliaeetus leucocephalus. The sequence continues at coordinate 8,451,682 of NW_010972953.1, read as the reverse complement.
ACAGTCCTTCACATGAGTAAATTACTGTTGTGTACTGAGTTCTTGCTATCTCAGCTCATCTCCAGGGATGGTCTGTAGCACCTGGTTGTCTCTGTGGCAAATCTCTGGTGGCTTGACCAGGAGGGGCCAATTACCTTGAATTCTTCCCTGTTTTTAAGAAGGAAAGAACCCACATTCTGGAAATTCCCCTGCAGCAGTATCTGTCTGTAATGGGAAGTCCCAGAGCAAGCAGCCAAACAAATGACTTCATGGAACATGTGTTGTGCCAGCCTGCTTTATTTTAAAAAGGACTTAACAGAGCTTACTCTAGTAGAATTAGAGTCACTGATACTGCATTGCAAGGAGGAAAAAAAAAGCAGCTATTAGGAGACAGTCAAGGGACTGCTTGCAACATATACCGCGGGAGAAAACTAGTCACGTATCAGTTTAGTCAGTATTAATTTTTGCACTTCCCTTCTCTTAGTGTGGCTGTGAAAGGATTTGGACAAGTACTAGTGAGGCTTTATATGCATTATTGTGCGCAGTCTGGGTAACTTGTACTGAAGAAAAATAGTTTAAACATCCTGTGTACAGACTGCAGTGCATGGGGAATGAAAAGTCTAATGGATGAAGAAAAACTAACGGCCCTTGGACTGGACAGCAAATGCACACATCAAGGAGTGCCTCTCCTGTCTTCCCCTCACATAACAGAGAAGCTGTGTGAGCTTGCAGAGAGCATTGCACAGAACAAATCAACAGGAACACTGTACTGGAAATCAGAAAAAAAGTTGCAAACTATTAGAGCAGTTCTGGAGAGATCTTTTCTGTAGAAGCAGTGAGGAAAGAGACCTCTGTGAGCTTGTGAAAGGACAGAACAGAGGTACTGGCCTCAGTAGCAAAAATTGCATCCATCCAATAATAAAGGAACACCTTTCAAGCTGTGTGCTAAAGCAACAGAGAGGAGCTTTGTAACAGTCAGGAGTTTACTCTTCTGCATTTTAGGTCACTAAGAAACTCCCTGCTTATCCAAGCAGGCCTTCTGCTGAAATCTTAGTTTTACTGGGGAGCAGGGAGGGCAGGAAGGGGGTATGAACAGAGAAGCAGCAACATTGTGTTTGGGAAAGGTGATTCAGCTCTAGCATGTAAGTTTGTTCATGTTGTGCAATACTGGGAAGAATGGCAGATGTAAATGGCTGCAGACAAGGATTGCTGAGTAGCAGCAGCAGGAACCAGCAGAAACTGTCAAATAGCAAAGACTGGTGGAAAATTTCCTAATGTTATCAGATGGAGCCAGCTGAAAAGTATTTGGGAGAGGTGTAGTTGGAGTTAGGGCAGGATTTCAGATCTGTGCAGGGTAAACAACGCAGTGTGAAAAAGGTATTTTGATTCCATAGGATCTGAAATTGGAGACACCAATGTAATGGAAAAGGCTTGATATCAGTTTCATTACGAGTTGTGCTTGTGTCAGAATAATACCCAGAAAACACTGAGTGGAATAAGGGATTCCAGATTTATAGTTATAGGAGGAGCAAAACTAGGCAAAGATGAAAATGTACAGCTACTGTACACCTCTCATCTGTGATGAGCACAAGTTGCTGCATGGCACTGCTGGCACAAGTGTCAGTACTGCCCAGGAGTCCTCAGGAGCACCACAGGATAAGTGTTGCTAAACAGTACAGACAGTAGGATAAGTTTTCTGTGGAGCCTTGTGCACCTCTTCAGAAGGCAGGGTGTTTTGTCATGTTCCTGCAAGACATACACCATGCTCCAGTCACTGAACTCAGCTGTCACTAGGGGTATAATGACCCTGCTTTTTGCCAGCCTATTTCCTTTGGGTTGCCAAGGTTATACCAGGTCGCCTGCTGGATCTTTGGGACTGTGAGAAGACCTGATTAATTAACCTGTTTAATGCCTGTGCCCTGATGCCAGGCCCAGAAGAAGTGCAATTCCAACTACTATGCTTTCCTTGATGGTCTGGTTAACAGTATGTTGATGGATTTGGAGCTGATGCAGAAGGGAGTAAGGCACCCTTTCTGGAGTTCAGTTGCCAGACCTGTGAGAAGGGGCTTCCCCATGGTCACAGAGTTGTTTAGGTTGGAAGAGACCTCTTGAGATCATCTCCCTCGCCCCTACCTGCTCATCAAGGAGGATCAGCAAGAGGAGGTTGCCCAGGACCATGTCTAGACAGCTTTTGAATATCTCCAAAGATGGAGTATCTCCACAGCCTCTCTGGACAACCTGTCCCAGTGTTTGACCACTCCCACAGTAAAAAAGTGATTTCTTGTGTTCAGATGGAATGTCATGGTTTTTAATTTGTGCCCATTGCCTCTTGTCCCACCAGTGGGTACTGCTGAGAAAAGTCTGGTTCCCTTGTCTTCATTCTCTCACATCAGATATTTACACACATTGATAACGTCCCCCTGAGCCTTCTCTTCTCCAGGCTGAACAGTCTCAGCTCTCTCAGCCTTTCCTCCTATGAAAGATGCTCCAGTCCCTTCATGGCCCTTCACTGGGCTCACTCCAGCAGCTCCATGTCTCTTTTGTACTGGGGAGCCCAGCACAAGAGGGCCACTCCAGGTGTGGCCCCACCAGTGCCGAGTAGAAGGGAAGGATCACCTCCCTCAAACTGCTGGCAACAGAGGTCCCCATAGATATAATTCCCTCTCACTATGGCTGAGCTCAGGATTCCTCCTGTGTATGTGTACTAACCTCTGGTGTACTAACAACTCCCCAGACATCAATGGGCTGACAAGTTTTACCGCACTTTCTAGAGTATCCTCGGTCCAAAACTCACCACTTTCTGGGTCAAGTTTGCAGCCAATAATGTGCTGCTCCTGTTGTGCAGGGGTGAGGGCTGTCATAGTCTTCCTGCCCAAGCAGGGACACCTCTGCACCCTACAGAACTCGTACCCAATATTGCTCCTGAGCACAGACTACAAGATCGTTGTGAAGGCTATCTCAGTGACCTAGCTCTGTGCTGATCCCTCCTGAACAGATTGAGGTGGTCCCAGGTTGGAGCATCTTGGACAGCTGATTCCCAACTTGCTCCACTTAGTACGTAGTGCCAGTCTGTTCTTTGCCTTGTAGCAAAGACATTTGATAGGGCGGGATGACAGCTACCCCATGGGGAAATTGCAGGAGTTTGGCTTTGACCTGCACTATGTGAGGTTCCTATGGACACTACACACTGCTAGAAAGTGCTTGGGCAAGTTCAGAAGAGTATTGACCTGGCTGAACACATTCACTTGAGAATTGTATTAAGTTTGCCCTTGCCCAACCAATTCTACCCCATTGCTATCAAGCCACTCCTCTGCCTCTTCTGGAGGGAGATGATGGGGTTGGTGCTCCACAAGCTGAGCCTGTTGGTGTACACTGCCAACATTCTCTCTCTGATTCAGGATGCAGGAGACCTGGTGCATGTAGAGGCCCACAACAAAAATCTCAGTGTCCTCCCTCCTCCACATTGGTCAAGCTGCATCCTCATGGTTGGAGTCAGGTGGAGACAAACTTTTTTCTGCCTGTACTGCACATCACTGAGTGGGACCTGGCCTCCTGCTGTCTCTGGGTACCTCTGTGATCCCCTTTTGCTGAGTCAAACTGGAGGCTGGGATGCCAGAATGGCTGCACAGATGGGACAGAACTCCTAAAGGGTCTTCCCCTTTAGAGGGATCATCTCTGAGGGTCTTGTTCACACTCTGCCCCTCAACATCCTTCACCCCAGCCTTGCAGCCCTGGCCAGCCTCCAGAAGAAATATTTGAATTTGTTGTGATCATAGCTACAGTTGGGTTTCTGAGTGGGCCTTGAGTCTTGCTCTGGAGAGCAGGGAAACCATGGCTTGCTCTGCACCCCAGCTCAGAGTTAATGAAAATTTGCAACTAGCCCGTGCCAAATGAGGGGAGATCAGGATGCAAATTATAGAATTACAAGGGTAAATATTTATCCATGCTCATGAGATGACCCAGCCAAATTGGGGCACCCTGAATGTGTCTTTACACAGGGTTCTTATACCCTTCAAATGTTCAGGTTGACATGATTTGGCTAATCACTAACACCCACGGTACCAATTACTAATCATAGTAAAACTTTACAAAGCAACTGTATTTCTGCACATTGTTGCTGTTTGTTCATTGATCCAGATGCCCCTGGAGTCAGTCTTGCTAGAGTTACTTATCTCCAGATGGTACTGGGATACCAAGCCAGATGATGCTGGGAGGGTTTCAGGCATTGTCCAGGGATATCCTTTATCCTTCATGGACAGCTCTAAGCCTTCAAGGAGCAAAGTCCTTATTTCCAGGGCTGGGCTGTCCTTTAGTTTGTTTTACTTCAGCATGAACAATACCAGTAAAATTCCACTACCTCATCACACTGCAGTGAACTATTGTATATATATTAACACAGTTAGTACACTTTCATACTATAAAGACTGACTGATATAATAATAGTTAGGGAAGGGGATTTCCATAGCATCAGTCCCTACATCTTTGCACCTGAGCATCAGGAGAGGCTTCTGTGCAGTGTAAGGCGCCCAGCATGATCATGCTGGTGGGTGCCCTCCTCGCTTGTGTGCTGCTGATGTCTCCTAATACCACCAGCAGTTATGGACAGCTCTCCTGCACCTCTTCTAAGTGACCACAGGAGCAGCGGGTCCACCATGGCTACCCCGGGGAGTCTCTGCCAGGTCTCCCCTCACACGAGGCCTTCCCAGGAGCAGCCTTGGCCCAGTCCTGCGGGCTTCCGACTGGGATGTCAGCTGGGGCGGTCGCCTTACGCCCTCCCGCTGCTCGCCGGGGAGAAGAGCCCGCCCCGCACTGCGCAGCTCCGGCGGGGAGGCCACCCTGACCTGCCCTGCCCTCTCCGCAGCCGGGCGCCGGCGCTGCCAGGGGCGGCGGAGGAGCCCCGCTCCAGCAAGGGCTGGCTGACACGG
>NW_010972953.1:8446469-8446768 GCF_000737465.1 Haliaeetus leucocephalus | reverse complement strand
CGGCTCCTCCGGGCGCCAGGCGGCGCCGCAGCGCGGGCGGCGGGAGGCAGCGCGGGAGCGGCGCGTGCCATGGCGCTGCCCGGGGAGCTGTGGGCAGAGCTGCCGGCCGAGAAACGCATCTTCTGCTCCGTGCTGCTCTTCTCCTGGGCCGTCTACCTCTGGGAGGCCTTCTTGGCGCACCGGCAGGTTGGCGGGGGCTCTGGCGGGGACAGGCGCCACCGGGCCGCGGGCTGTGCCGGGCTGCGGGCTGTGCCGGGCCCGGCCCGGCCTCACGTGGGGGGCGGCGGGCGGCGGTCCGG